>NC_090177.1:6212482-6469982 GCF_024679245.1 Pseudorasbora parva | reverse complement strand
TGCACTATGTAGTATTTTTGCAGTAAAATATCCACAAACCAGTTGAGTTCTTACAATATTTCAGATGTTTCCAACTATTTGTAAATTGTGAGAAAATTGCTATTTTAACGAATCACCCGGGACGTGTCAGCACAGCGTCTGAGCGAGTCGCCTGTCAATCACGTCATATCTGCGCTACCCTCGGGTTTATTCTGCAGAAGCGCTTTACTCTTAGCAGTGTGAACATGTCACAGCAGCGCCGAGCGAACGCACAGAGTAACGTCAGAACATCATTTTCAACACACTTAAATGTGTCTAATATGATAAACAGAGCTGCATTACCTCATAATCATAACCGAAAAAAGCGGAAGTGCGTGCCCCCGGCGAATGTGTCCCGTCCCGTCCCGTCATAATAAAGTCCCAGTATTCGCGAGGCGGGTATTTGTTTAACAATCGCTCCAGCAGCCGTGCTCAGCTCCACAACACTCGGTCCTGCTCTGCTTTAGACTACAGTAACGTTAATAACCGCATCCATGAACGTGATTTCTGCCCGAGTCCTATTTTCCACCGGCTGTGAGGTGAAGACCACATGTCCCAAGATACTGCGCTCACACTTGGCGTCATCAAACTACGCCTTTGTTTAGAATAGGCGCCCTCCAGTGGACGGAAAGTTGCATAGTGCACCTTAAAGCATTATTGTGAAAAAAAATTTCCCCCACACGTTTTCCTTTAAAAGCATGACCGCATGGCCTTCAATTTAAGGCTGGAATACACTACACGATTTTTGAAATCTGAACAGATTTCAAAAACACTAGGCATCATACACTTGCCGACTTTGTAAATGGTTACAGAGAGAAGCTGGGCATCATACACTACCAGACTTTAAAAACGTCACAAACTGAGTTAGAGGAAGTGTTTTTCTGTGCTGATGAGTCAAAATATTGAGTCTAATCTGTAAGCGTGTTCTGTTTGTTTATTTTTATTTATTTGTTTTTTTTAATGCAACACGTATAGAGGACAGCTTCGGATTCATGAATAAATAGATAATTAAATTATTTATTTATTTATAACATTGAGTTTTTCATTAAAGAAACACTGTAGCAAACATGCTCTGGTGTGGCTTTGTTTGGAACTATTTTCGTTGACAATATTGAAGTTACTTATACAATAGTTTTGCCGTTTTGATTCCTACACGAGTCTCACACAGACTATGCGTGAGCATCGAGTAACGCGACCTTGTTTACGTTATTAAATAATCTGTTAACATTTATTGTAATAGGCCTACGATTAATAATTCGCAGCTATTGACGCGCTTTGATCACGTTTAAACACGTAAGGTTATCCCGGGAAAGCGTTAATGTAAAACCCGTAGGCTAATGGTAAGTGACATACTGCATAAATTAAGACAAATGTTATAATATTATTAGTAGCCTATTCTTATTTGTCTTTGCTGTATCATAGGCAATATATTATTTAACATGAAGTATATGGCTGTAAATGTACAGCAGCGGGCGGCGCGTCAGACACTGGTGTGCAAAGGCAGACCCTGCGTCTCAATCAGCTCTTAGTTCACTAGTCAGGGCACTGATCAGGACATAAGTCAATGGGCTGACTCCCTGATCAGTGCCCTGACTAGTGAACTAAGAGCTGATTGAGACGCACCCAGAGAAAACGGCAGACAGCACCCCGCGGCTGACACGCAACAGAAACGCCACGCTCACTCCACGCCTGCACGCAAAATCGATATTATGTTGTTTTTTATTATTACAATTAGGCCTATATCTGCATTTATTTTAACCTACAGACTTTCAAACATGAACATGTCATTTATTAATATGTATTCGTGTCAAGATGACATAAAATCAGCTTTTTTCTTTGTCTACCACAGTTATCATCCACATTATAGAGACACCCGTGCTCCTGCCACAGCTGAATAAGTATTTCTTCCGTGGTGGAGTTCACCTTTGTGATCCTGCTGGTCTCCATTTCTTGTTTGTTGATTTTCGTTGGCTTGTAGTCAGTGATTTCCGGTTTCAGTAGCGATGCGTCATGTGTTCTAAAATCGGCTCAAAATATCAAACATGTTTAATATCCTCCGACTGGATGGAATCAAAATCTGAAGCTAAAAAATCGGAGTCTATGGCCATGATATACTACGTGATTTTTCATGGAATCTGTCGGCTCAAGTCTGCAGACTGGCTCTGACTTTTGACAACTAGCGTCAACTTGTTCAGATTCTAAATCGGGGCAAAAATCGGGTAGTGTATTCCAGCCTTAAGATGAATACTATTCTGATTAGACGGAGAACCAATTCACAGTCAATCTAGATCATAACCGTCAGAACATCTGCCCAGCGTCATTACTCCGACAGGACATGTTTTAACGTCACGTTACAGATGAGCTAATGCTGCACAAATGACATCGTTCAGATGTTAACGTGCATCATTAGTATATATGTGAAACAGAGAAACGGACCGAAGGAGAGAGAGAGACATTTATAGATTTTAGAGGAAAGAGCCCAAGAGAGAGAGACATGGCGGTCTGTCACGATGCTAACGGATTGATTCTCGTTAAGTGATATAAATGAGCGTCTCTCTTCAGACTGTCTGAGATTTAAACAGACCACAAAGACTTCAAGAGCAGTGCGGAAAAATAAACTTTAAAATCCTCCCACAACATTTGGACTAATGCATCCCAATCCTGAGTCACAGGAAGTGGCCAGTGCTCGTGCTCCAAAGCCTCTCTTCATGCTCAACAACGGCTCACGCCTGAAGTGTTTGGATCCAGAGACGGAGAGCATCCTCTCCACTAATCTGAAGCTGCAGTCTGAGTCGCAGTCAATGAATGGGGCTCATTTATTCTAGCCTCATCGGTACAAAGACGGTTTATTTCACAGCTAAATTCAGACGCCACGTCTCCATTAAAGTGCTAGTCCTGTTCAAAACCTGCCAATCTGCACAGCATTTTAGGCATAATAAGCGCTATTGACAATATATATATATATATATATATATATATATATATATATATATATATATATATATACAGTATATCGATATTTTCATTGTATTTTCTCGATAAGGATAATTAATAGACATTATGATGAGTGTGTTTATTGTGCAGGTCCTAATGTTTTTAATATACTTCATCTTCTGTGTGGTGGTCAGTTCACAGAAATTATCTTTTCCAAGAAGTTTAAATAAATGTTTACATTTTAAGCATTTTTTTATTGTAATTAAATCTTCTGTGTCCGGATGATTTATTCAGGAACAAAGAATTTGACCATCATAATGAGCGAGTCACTGAATTATTCATTCCCCCGATTCATTCAACTGGCTGATTCATTCAAGAACGAAGCATTTGACTGTTTTAATGAGCAAGTCATTGAATTAGGGCTGGGCGATATGGCCAAAATTTCATATCCCGATATAGCTCATTTGATATCCCGATAACGATATACATAACGATATAGCAATTTTTCTGTTAATTCAGTTTATGAATAGTCTATACAAAATTGCAATGTGGAAATGCAGTTTGAAATGATATACAAAACAAATAAAGGTAGTATGGACTACATTTTTATTTTATTTAGAACCTTTTTTCAAGCAAGACTGTTGGTTAAGTTAACACCTGCCTAGGGATGTTAACCGATGACCGATGGCTGACCGTATTAACATTAACCGATCAAAGTTGTCGGTTAAAATAAATAAAAAAGTAATCTCTAAATTAGGCTATTATAGACAGTGGACTAAACGCTACTACAGTTAGCCGTCTCATTACAAAATATTTTTGTGTGAAGTGAACAAATCCCTCAAACTCAGTTTTTCATAACTCGCCTGTTTGTACTTAATAAACCAATAAAAACATTTGGCGCGAGGTCACAGCGTTTGGGTTTGCGCGCTCACAAGGTTTGCAAAAAGTAAACACTCGAGGTTAGAGTCAGGGCAGACGGCAGTATGAAGTGTGCATTTCGCTTAAGATGGGCTTACATTTGGAAATATATTACATCTTCATTTCAGTGGAAACACATAAGGTGTTGATCGTCTTTCTTTATTATTGTTAGCACTACCTCGAACTAAGTGGCATCTCTTCGGAGCTGTCATTTTCTTAAATGAGCCGCGGCAATGATTCAAATGAGCTTCTAAAGCTGGACAAACGCCTTTATTTACAACGCGATCAGCTTGCCCAAACCATTTCGAAACTAAGGAGCCATTGTCCTCTGATTACAAACAAGCTCCTCTGCGGCGCGTTTGCGGGACTTGTGTTTTGCGCTGTGGGGGATTTAAAAAAAAGTGACGTGAGTGGAAGGGAGGCGGCAGCGCGTGTGTGTGTGAGTGAGAGAGCGGGAGGCAGAGAGAGAGAGAGAGAGAGGGAGTGCGGCTCGCGGCTGTTATTTCAAATAGCGCAGCATATTTTAAACTAATCGGTTAACCAGTTTCAACCGGCTAATGAGGCTCGGTGGTCGGTCAAGAAAATGTTTAGTTTTCGCCATCCCTACACCTGCCATTAAAATATTTCTATATATGGCTATATGGTGTGCCACGCGTAAAAGCCCGCCTGTGTCTGGAGTTTGTTTTGAGCGCTTATGACACTATTCTGGCATAATTACTCTGAGAATTACCCTGGTCTGAACCGCGTCTACTACAGTCTTCCTCCATGTTTGTTTATGTATGGCAGCGTGCATGGGCATGCCGTGGCGTGACGTGCATCTTGACGTAAAATTCTGCCATAAACGCCTTATCGTGGCGTAAACGATAGAGCCTAATATAAAACGATAGACATTTTCTATCGTCCAGACGATATATTTCGTCATATCGCCCAGCCCTACATTGAATCATTCATTCATTCGATTCATTCAAACAGCTTTATTCAGTAACGAAACACTGCGGTGTGTTAGCCTAGAAATCTAGACGCACCCTAGCGGCAACAAATCTAATCTGCCGCGAGTGTCGTCTAGCAACTCTCAATACCCTTCTGAGCTGTAAACAGCAAACTCTGGTCAGGCCAATCACATCGTGTATAGAGTCGGTGGGCGGGGCCATAATGACGACGGCCGAGTTGCGTTTGCGTGCTTCTAGTAGACACAGAAACTGGCGAACGGCGGCGGTCTTTCGAATCAGCTTTTACTGCGACTCTGGAAGGCTTGGAGTTAAGGTTTTCTCTGAGAAAAGAACAAAGAACGGCACTGAAGTCATTCTTAAGAAGGGAAGATGTGTTCTGAGTTTAACCGACCGGATACGGCGAATGTTTAATCTATCAACGAGCTCTGCTTCACCTTCGTTGCTCTAGTTGGTTGTAGCGGTATCCTATCGCGTGCAGAGGGAGTTTGAAAGACAACCGTTTATCCGCCCCTCAGATTGAGCTGTCAATGGTGAGTTTCCAGACCACACATCTTGATGTGGGTCTGGCTTGTCAGGCTAGCGGTGTGTTGCTTAGATGCGTAAAACAGTCCCATGGTTTTGTTTGAGTCTACAAACATCATTGTGTCTAAAAATGTAAGCTAATATTAACTTATTGACTTTATAAAAGAGTGTAAAATTTTGATTACTATGATCTACATATGTGCATTTTAAGATGTTCTGAAGGCCAAAAAATTAGATAACAATAGCACTAAAAATGCCTAATCTGATGAAAATGGCTTTGTTAATATTTCTTGTTCGTTAATTAGGCCTACATTATGAATCACATAGGCATATTTTCAGTTAAAAAATTGTGTAATTAGAGTAGACAAAAGTTTATTAATTTGCCTGAATATTTTTGTGAAAATAAAACTTGGCCGCAAAAAGAAAACTGAAGATACAATACAAGAGAAAAATAAATGACAGATGTCTTAACTTTCATTTTTACAAAAGGTGCATATATCTGCTACAGAGGCTCAGATGTATACACACACACACACACACCTCTGCTTCTGACGTGCGACCTGCTCCGCGCCGCTGCAGATTGAAGAACACGCAGACTAAAAAAGACGGGACGAAGCCGAAGCCTCCCGCCATCCAAAAAAAGCAGGATTACATTAATGCTGGGATGAGCAGAAGCATGCATGCATTTCCTTGACTTTCTTCATGTTGTATTTGGAGCTTGTCGTTGCAATCGAAAAACTAAAAAAACGAAAAACGAAAAACTGCGTAGCATATGCACGCCAAAACTCATATTCCACGAGATTGCACACTCGTACTATTGATACGCATTCACATGTGATATAATGCAAGCCGCAAATTAAAGCTTGGCGAGCCGCGCAACGAGTAACACTGGTCTGGGGAGACTGCTCTGTATTTTCTACTGCACAAGAGGCGTGATCAATGAGCATTATTCAATTGAACCGTATTCAAATATTCACTGATGTACGCAATTGAATAGTCCATCAACCAATCAGATCACAAGAGGCGTGATCAACGGGCACGACCCATCGCTTCTCTATCCATAATCATGTTAAACTCGCCCATAGCGCGTCTGGTGGATAAGCCAGTCTGTGATTGGTTCCTGCAGAAGTGTAACAGAAGCAGCAGAAATGAATGTACCAGTTTCCAGACTGAGCTGCAGGGGAAATCAAACTGCTGGCAGATCAGGCTGATTTTATCCAGACTACTTTTATGATGGATAGATGCACTTTTATGGACCTTAAAAAATGACCCAACAATTCACTTCCATTATTAAGCCTTGAAGAGCCAGGACATTTTTAATATAACTCAGATTGTGTTCATCTGAAAGAACAATGCCATATACATCCAGGAAGACTTGAGGGTGAATAAATCATGGGCTAATTTTCCTTTTTGCGTGAACTATCCCTTTAAATTCACACAATATTTGCGTGCTGTCCAGTTTTATGCTTATTAGAACAGCATGTCATTAGTTTAGCATCATGCTTAGTTAGTTTACTAACTAATTGATTCTCAATCGGGATAATCATCGTGTAACTATCGTGTAATCAATCGCAAACACTAGTCAAGTGCACTTCTCAAGAGGGAGCGCTAATGAGCCGCGGCCTACCATTCTTTTATGAGGTTTTCAGTAATGCTACCTATGTAGGCTGCTCATTGGGGGTGTGTCTTATTCACCCTAGTGCACTTAACTGGAAAATATATATTCACTTACTTATTTTGATGTTTTCTTCACTCTCAAACCATTGGTAATGGAGGATGAGTACATGATTCATGATGACTCTAAATGAAGATGATGGACAAAATCATATTAGAATGACAGTGAAATGGGAAGCAGAGTGAAAGAATAAAAAATGTAATAAAATAAAATATTATAGGTAGAGTTGGTCATGTGATTTAGAGCTCCACTCTTGATTGGCTGAGCTCTAAAAAAAAAAGTATTTACTGTCACATTAAATGCTACGATTTTACAGGATCGCACCAAAAATGCTACCAAAAGCCAAAAATGATCTAGTGAACCATTTTAAAATGGATATTATGTACCTCAAATGGAAACAGCTAAATTATAACCAATAAACTAAGATGCACAATTATCTGCATGCCCATGTTCTACATACAAATCTTAGTAGCAGATTTGCATTTTTTCTAGAGGTTCTCATCTCAGTCAGCTGTAAGATCCACGTCATCAGTTACTCAGGCGTGTTGAACGCACACAAGCGGAAAAGCTGAACGAGCATCAAAACGCAGTTCACAAGACCAAGCGCCATCCGATGAAGAAAAACCAGCCACAGCGGCAGGTGATGTCAGTGGTCATTGTTCTGAGTGATGGCTGTGGAAATGAAGTGTGTGTGTGTGTGTGTGTGTGTGTGTGTGTGTGTGTGTGTGTGTGTGTGTGTGTGTGTCTCATGAACACATCACTGCTGATGTTTATTAGTGTTAGCTGACTGCAGCTGTTTCTTCGCCGTAAACAAACCACTAACCAACTTGTTAAAAACACCAATGGACATGCACTGCAGAGGTTTAACACACACACACACACACACACACACACACAAGGCAGCTTATATATATATATATATATATATATATATATATATATATATATATATATATATATATATATATATATATATATATATATATATATATATATATATATATATATATATATATATATACACACCAGTATATATATATATGATTTTTCTGCACCCTGCACAAACTGTGGGGTAAAATTTATATTTGCAAAGCACTTTTGTAAGTACACATTGTTGTGGTATTTGCTGCATGAAATTTAATCCATTGCATTTAAAATTTGTGTATAATTATTCTGTATATATCAATACACAAAATTATGTATATTTTTAAGGAAAAAAAAAAAAAAAAATTATATATATATATATATATATATATATATATATATATATATATATATATATATATATATATATATATATATCTTTTATTGTTTTATTGTTTTAATTCTGACGATTTTGGCATACAGCTCATAAAAACCCAAAATTCCTATCTCAAAAAATTAGCATATCATGAAAAGGTTCTCTAAACGAGATATTAACCTAATCATCTGAATCAACTAATTAACTCTAAACACCTGGAAAAGATTCCTGAGGCGTTTAAAAACTCCCAGTCATTACTCCAAACCGCAATCATGGGTAAGACTGCCGACCTGACTGCTGTCCAGAAGGCCATCATTGACACCCTCAAGCGAGAGGGTAAGACACAGAAAGAAATTTCTGAACGAATAGGCTGTTCCCAGAGTGCTGTATCAAGGCACCTCAGTGGGAAGTCTGTGGGAAGGAAAGAGTGTGGCAAAAAACGCTGCACAACGAGAAGAGGTGACCGGACCCTGAGGAAGATTGTGGAGAAGGACCGATTCCAGACCTTGGGGGACCTGCGGAAGCAGTGGACTGAGTCTGGAGTAGAAACATCCAGAGCCACCGTGCACAGGCGTGTGCAGGAAATGGGCTACAGGTGCCGCATTCCCCAGGTCAAGACACTTTTGGGCTACAGAGAAGCAGCACTGGACTGTTGCTCAGTGGTCCAAAGTACTTTTTTCTGATGAAAACAAATTTTGTATGTCATTCTGAAATCAAGGTGCCAGAGTCTGGAGGAAGACTGGGGAGAAGGAAATGCCAAAATGCCTGAAGTCCAGTGTCAAGTACCCACAGTCAGTGATGGTCTGGGGTGCCATGTCAGCTGCTGGTGTTGGTCCACTGTGTTTTATCAAGGGCAGGGTCAATGCAGCTCGCTATCAGGAGATTTTGGAGCACTTCATGCTTCCATCTGCTGAAAAGCTTAATGGAGATGAAGATTTGGTTTTTCAGCACGGCCTGGCACCTGCTCACAGTGCCAAAACCACTGGTAAATGGTTTACTGACCATGGTATTACTGTGCTCAATTGGCCTGCCAGCTCTCCTGACCTGAACCCCATAGAGAATCTGTGGGATATTGTGAAGAGAAAGTTGAGAGACGCAAGACCCAACACTCTGGATGAGCTTAAGACCGCTATCGAAGCATCCTGGGCCTCCAGAACACCTCAGCAGTGCCACAGGCTGATCGCCTCCATGCCACGCCGCATTGAAGCAGTCATTTCTGCAAAAGGATTCCCCACCAAGTATTGAGTGCATAACTGAACATTATTATTTGAAAGTTGACTTTTTGTATTAAAAACACTTTTCTTTTATTGGTTGGATGAAATATGCTAATTTTTTTAGGTTTTCATGAGCAGTATGCCAAAATCATCAGTATTAAAACAATAAAAGACCTGAGATATTTCAGTTGGTGTGCAATGAATCTAAAATATATGAAAGTTTAATTTTTATCATTACATTATGGAAAATAATGAACTTTATCAAAATATGCTATTTTTTTTAGAAGGACCATATATATATATATATATATATATATATATATATATATATATATATATATATATATATATATATATATATATATATATCTCAATTATATACACAGGCATTTTCTAAAATTGTGTTGATCCCCCTGCAAAAAAGGATCCTCTAAGTCCTGTAAGTTGTGAGGTGGGGCCTCCATGGATTGGACTTGTTTGTTCAGCTCATCCCACAGATGCTCGATTGGATCTGGATTGAGATCTGGGGAATTTGGAGGCCAAGTCAACACCTCAAACTCCTCAAAACCATTCCTGAACCATTTTTTGCTTCATGGCAGGAGCATTATCTGGCTGAAAGAGCCACAGTCACCAGGGAATACCGTATCCATGAAAGGCTGAACATGGTCTGCAACAATGCTTAGGTAGGTGGAGTGTGTCAAAGTAACAAAAAAACAAACAAAAAAAAAAAAAAAAACCTTCCACATGGATGGAGGACCCAAGGTTTCCCAGCAGAACATTGCCCAAAGCATCACACTGCCTCCGCCGGCTCGCCTTCTTCCCATAGTGCACCCTGGGGCCATGTGTTCCCGGCCATCCACGTGATGTAAAAGAAAACGTGATTCATCAGACCAGGCCACCTTCTTCCATTGCTCCGTGGTCCAGTTCTGATGCTCACGTGACAATGTTGGTGTTTACGGCGGGGTCAGGGGTCGATCAGCATGGGCACCCTGACTGGTCTGCGGCTATGCCGCCCCATACACAACAAACTGTGTATTGCATCTCAGATTTCTATCAGAACCAGCATTAACTTCTTGAGCAGTTTGAGCTCCAGTAGCTCGTCTGTTTGATCATTCAAATAATTTGATCATTCTGATTGAGTCATTGAATCATTCATTCATTTGATTCATTCAACGGGCTGATTCATTCAGGAACGAAGCATTAGACTGTTTTAATGAGAAAGTCATTGAATCATTCATTCATTCGATTCATTCAAACAGCTTTAATTTGAAATTGCATCTCAGTTTTCTATCAGAACCAGCATTAACTTCTGGAGCAGTTTGAGCTCCAGTAGCTCGTCTGTTTGATCGGACCACACGGGCCAGCCTTCGCTCCTCACGTGCATCAATGAGCCTTGGCCGCCCATGACCCTGTGGCCGGTTCTCCACTGTTCCTTCCTTGGAGCACTTTTGATAGAGACTGACCACTGCAGACCGGGAACAGCCCACAAGAGCTGCAGTTCTGGAAATGCTTTGACCCAGTCGTCTAGCCATCACAATTTGGCCCTTATCAAACTTGCTAAAATCCGTACACATGGCCATTTTTCCTGCTTCTAACACATCAGCTTGGAGGACAAAATGTTCACTTGCTGCCTAATATATCCCACCCACTAGCAGGAGCCGTGATGAAGAGATCATCAGTGTTATTCACTTCACCTGTCAGTGGTTATAATGCTATGCATGATACTTAAGGTGACGTACTTACACGTTACTACATGCACTTACTATAGTATTAACTGTAATAATGCATAATTACAAGTAAGTCTATATTAAGCACATGTAGTTAATTAATATGACTTTTCATTGAGTAAGTACAATGTAACTAAGTCACATTTAAGTAACTTATAACCCAACTTTCAACTGAGCGACAGTATCACTAACGTAAAGGTAGGGTAGGCAATTTCAGAGAGCCTAGCTATAGCGAGCTAGCTTAGCTTAGTTTGAAAGCATGAGATCCCAGCCTCACATCAGAGCGCCTCCAAAGCCATGCCGCCTTTAAAACACACAAATGCAAACAGCCAGAGCCAACAAAGGCATCATGAGACGGCGTTAAACTACCTCATGTCTCAAAGCACATCAGATACAATAATAATGAACGGGCTGCTGTTGACAGGCAGGCAGGATATCCTATCAATGTATTCAAAACGAATGAAATGATTGGACAAAAAATATTGGACACAGAAGATAATATAAATTTTCTTCTAATATTGATTGCTGTCAAGATGTGAAGAGTTTCAAACAATATAACAAAACACTAACATCTCTTACATTTAAGCATCTAGATAAAAAAAACAACCTCCACTTGTCCCACAGCTTTTAACAAAATTGCTTCCTCCATCCTCGCTGTTCCTTGATCTTCTGTAGCACATCACGATCAAGCGTTTTACCGGGACACACACTGAGAGGAGGAACACAGCGCTCCACAGAGAATTAGAGGAGCTGTGATGAATGCGGCAGGTCACTGTGAGACCGATGAGCGGCCAAAGACAAAACACTGACCAGACCTCGGCAGCCTAGAGCTGAAGAAATGACCAGTCCAGAGAAACTCCCGCTGAACACACACCTTAAGAGTCTAAGGGCCCTATTTTAACGATCTGAAACGCAAGTGTCAAAGCGCAAGTAACTTTGTGGGCGGGTCTCGGCGCTGTTGCTATTTTCCCGGCGGGATAAATGGCTCTTGCGCCCGGCGCAAATCTAAAATGTGTTGGTCTGAAGTAGCTTCATTATTCATAGGTGTGGTTTTGGCGTAACGTGAATAAACCAATCAGAGCGTCATCAAACATTCCCTTTAAAAGCAGGTGCGCAAGTTCCCTTATGGATTGCTATTATTATGGCGTATTTACCAGGCGCACGCCAGGAGCGGTTCACAGCCGAGGAGACTGATGTTCTTGTAAGAGCAGTGAAAGACAGAGAAGTTGTGTTGTATGGGGATGGGAGAAACCCACCCAAAATAGCGTCGGTTAAACAGTTTTTTCAGTTTTTCAGTCGATTTTTTTTCCTGGTTCTTGACGGACAAACCAATTTGTCAGATGTCCTTATATACATATATGTCTTGACACTATTGGGCAAACAGGTCTGATCCTTAATTACTACAATTAGCCTGAATAATTTGTAAGCTAGATTTATGCCTATTTTTTCACATCTTCGTGGCACACCACAATGATTTCCGTCATCTCGTGTTAATATTTTTTTAGTGTAACAATTTATGATTTGCAAAAATAACTGTTGTATCTGTGTAGATTACATGAGCAAAGTGTATGCGCGTTGTACACGCTATACATTATGGTCAAGCATGCGCCCTTAAAATAGCACAATGAACAACGCAACGCGCCACTGACTTTAGACTAGGTTTTTTCTGGTCAGTGGCGCAATTGTTTAATGGAACAGCAAAATAGCACCAGGGATTGTTTGCGCCGGAACACGCCTCCTTTTTTGCGCTGAACCGCCCAGGGAGCGCAAGTTCATTCACTAGTTTAGCGACGTGCTTCTGTGGAGGGAAAAGCGCGCTTTGCGTGGGTGCAAAATAGGAATGACACATGCGTCGGTGTACAAAGTCAATTGCACTGGGTGCAAGATAGGGCCCTAAACCTCTAGTCGTCTGAGAAAGAAATACAAAACACAAACAAACATTCTAAAGAAACGAATTCTTTTTGTGTATCTTACGATTCACCTTCAAACTCAATCTTTTTTGAAAGATCAAGTCCGGAAAACCACCCAAAAATAAAAATAATAATAAAATAAATCAAATGTAAACAACAAAAATAAATACATATATAAATATTCAAGATCAATGCTTAAAGTCTGGAAAACTACAAAATATTTAAATTAAACAAAAATGAATTAATAAACATGTAAAATAAATCAAATAAAAAATAATCTAAAATAATGTATTTGTTTTTGAGGATGATTCATCAGTCAACCTCTTTGAAAGATAAAAGAAATAAATAAAAGCATGCATGAGAACAATAAAAAAAAATCATAAAAATGTAAATTAAATAAAAATGTATGATTCACAAATCAACCCCTTTGAAATATCAATGCTTTAAGTCTGGAAAACAGACAATTTAAACCAATATAATAAATAAAAAATAATGTAATATAAATTAACAAAATAAATAGCAAAATAAATAACTTCTGAAAGATATATTTGTTTAAATAAACTTAAAATGCACAACTTTTCTGATGAACTTTTTGAGGATCTTAAGATCCACCAATTGACCTCTGAAAGATCAATGCTTAAACTCAACATGAAACCGCATTCACAATCCAAAACAAGACAAGCACTGGCTTTTTTGTAAGACCAGGAAGTGTGTATTACACAAGTGAATAAGGTGAATTCATGTTATCCTGAAGATCGACAGCAAAGCCATGATTCTGACAGAGGCCGTTGAAAAAACAACAGGATGTTAAGAACAGTGTGTGTGTGTGTGTGTGTGTGTGTGTGTGTGTGTGTGTGTGTGTGAACTCTATTGGCGTAGAAAATGAGATTCCTCTTTATTGCTATTCATCGGATGTGTGCTGCTCTGCGGCGTGCGTCCGGCGGGTCTGCGCTCTTTGTTTCATTACTGTGAGGTCAGAGGAAAACAGAGGTTTTAAGTTGTTGTTGACATTAATTAAGCCTCGTTACCGCCGGCCACGGTATTCCCACGGCAGGGAAATGAGCTCAAAGGTATCGAACACGAGCACGTTAAGCTGTCGATCACCCCAGAGACGCAGGAAGCAGTTCTGGTTTAGATGAACAGTAACACAATGGGTCGACCTAACTGGGTGAATCACCAAAACATGGCCAGGCACTCAGAAAGGAAAAATGATGCTGTTTTATTTTGCTTTTTTACTCCTCTCAATTTGGCTTTATTTTCAAGACAATAAAGCTCCATGGGCCTAAATTCATATTTACCCATGAGCACTTCAACAAATGAAATAATCTTTCCATAAATCTATTTGAAGGAAACGCATCCAGTGCCATCTGATCTAGCCAATCGTCCACTATAAATCCATCATAAGATCACACAAACGCCCAGGCCTCAATAATCCAGAGCCTCAGTGCACATGCAGATCCGTTCCCTGATCCTACTGTATTGGCCCTCTTAATATTCCTCATGAAAATCAGCTCTGATCACATTCTGCCCTTTAATTTCATGGTGAGCGACCCACAATTCAGTGTGTGAACTCTTTCATCAGCGTGATGCATGCCTGGGTTCATCAGCTCTGATTTATTCATTGCATTAGTCATCTATTGTTCGTGCAGCTGAAAAAAACTTCTATAATGAATACAGATGCATTTATTTAATTTCCCAGTGCATATACTGTAGTTTGAATAATATGTTCAATATCCAGGCACTGTGGCTAGAACTGAAAATGTGAATTTTGAACTGCATGGACATAATATTTTTGTTCTGCTTTTTCTGTGATGCAAAGGAGAAATAGGCCTATTTTTTTTACATTTGAAATCTCAAGCATCTTGGGCATTTTAGGTTCATTAGGGTTTCATTATGAAAGCAATGCAAAAGCAGTAACTCCCCCCCACAATTAAAAAACTAAAATTACAATATTAGGCTACATGAATATGGTAACCATTCTGCCCCATCAAGTAACCATGTTAAACATCAAGATTAAAAAGTAACCAAAATTCAACCATGTTTTCGCAGACACTATATGTCAATGGTATTCTTTAATATACACCTAAAAACCAATTAAACATTCAGTCTAGTTTATATCAAAAGCACCATGGTCCTTTTTATCAATTTAAAAAGTCACAGAATGGTATAACATCATGTTTTGGAGATTATCAATAAAGTATCACCACGATAATCATTAAATTGCCTTTAAACACTAATATTATCTACACTTACCCATTGTACTTTGTAATAAGGTTCAAAAGCCACATAATTATATTTCTGGACATTACCATAACACTTATACCATGGTATTTTTTTGCGATACAACCATTCAGTACCATGGGATAGGTGAGGTCAACATTTAACACCATTAGTGAAACATAGCTGCAGGACTAATTAAAAAGCCACAGAATGGAAACACTATGATAATGCCATATTTTAGATTAGATACCATGGTATCGTTTTAAGTAGCCTACCTTAAAGGACCTTAGTATATGAATGAGTTAAACCAAGCAAATACCACCACCTAATACACTGATGGCAAATAGCATGGTATTCATTGAAGTTGTACCTTTAAGTACAATAAGGTAGTTATTCAGCAGTATGATAAATCTCCATCAAATACCATGGTACCAGCTGTCAATAAGCACAGTGCAGTTGTGTGGTCTCTGTATTGGTGATGAACTGCTCTGCGCATCTCCATCATTGTGCCGTTTTGCGCGCGGTTCGGCTTCAAATTACACCCGTTACGATCCTCAAACCCCGTAATTCGAGTATAGAAACGGATCGATTCCACAAATCTTACCGTTGCTGGATATGTGGTTCTCCACGTCGTCGCTTCCAGCTTGTCTGAGACTGGCACTAAGTTGGATATAGAGTCCCATACAATGTAAACTCCTCAGAATCACTCCAAACGCGCCCATCACTGCTCCCTGTAAAACACTCTCTCACATCAGGTGAAAATAGACGGCTTTAAGAGATAGATCCAGGTGTGGTGAGTGTTTACTGGTGGTTTTTGTCCCTGATGAAAGCGGCAGGAGAGGCTGAGAGGAGGCTGCCTGTGTTTGCAGTCGCCCACTGATGCGATTTGATTCTCCGCGAAGAGAAACTCCCCGGATCTAACCGACGCGGCGGAGGGATGCAGCACTATGAGCGGGAGTGCGGCGGCTGTCATTGGGGAATTTCAATCAGGCGGAATAATATTATATAGAGACTTTTTACAGCGAAGCAACGCGCAAAACGGTCAAATACCAACGGTGGTCGCGGATGGAGGTAAAATGTTTCTGAGGTAAATGTAACTTTTTTTTTTTAATGTAGACGCTTTATTTCAGTCATCAATAAGTATGATATTGATGGGCATCAAAATTAGATTAATGACCTGTTTATTGTTGCTTGGATTTTTATTTTGGTATCTTAGACTGAGCACAACTAAGTTAATCGCATTACATTAATCATTACTGGCTGTAATATGTAAAGGTCTCGGGGTTCTCCCCAAGAAAAACAATTATTTCATAGATGTGATTTCCTGCATTATGGTGCGTTTGAGGCCATATCCCTTGCCTATACCAAAAAAGACCTCAAACCAGTCAATACCAATAGTCTAATAAAAATAATAAAAATACTATATTCATTTAACTGCCATAGAAATCAACAGTTTCACAGATAATGATAATGAACAAGTTGCATGTTTTTTATGCTCCATGTCCAGATAGAAAAAGTGCCGTTAAACAATTGATTGGGCCAGACAAAATTACAGAAATCACGGAATTATTTACCGCGTCTATAGGTAAGACGCATGACATCAAGTTTTGACGCAAATTGATCAGAGGTTCGAATCCGCCTTTTGCCACACTCGCTTTACTCCCTTTCCCCATCATATATCGATTCGGAAAGGTATTTATTTAAAAAAGAGAAAATAATTGCAATAGCGGAATAATAGAAAAGGGGAAATAAAGCGTTTAACATGTGTTTAATAATACGTTTCATAATAAGTTTCTCGGTTAAGGGGTAGCCAAGGTTAACAGACATTTGCTGAATTAGAGACGATAAAAGTGAGTGGGTCCAATATCATTGGGCTTAAAAAGTGGGTGGGTCTTCTCCTACCCACACACAATGGTTCCAACGCCCATATATATAAAATCATTCCATATTACATATTGTTATATATATATATATACATACAGTGAGGAAAATAAGTATTTGAACACTGCTATTTTGCAAGTTCTCCCACTTTGAAATCATGGAGGGGTCTGAAATTGTCATTGTAGGTGCATGCCCACTGTGAGAGACATAATCTAAAAAATCCAGAAATCACAATGTATGATTTTTTAACTATTTATTTGTATGATACATCTGCAACTAAATATTTGAACACCTGAGAAAATCAATGTTAATATTTGGTACAGTAGCCTTTGTTTGCAATTACAGAGGTCAAACGTTTCCTGTAGTTTTTCATCAGGCTTGCACACACTGCAGGAGGGATTTTGGCCCACTCCTCCACACAGATCTTCTCTAGATCAGTCAGGTTTCCAAAGATTCTCTATTGGGTTTAGGTCTGGAGACTGGCTAGGCCACGCCAGAACCTTGATATGCTTCTTACAGAGCCACTCCTTGGTTATCCTGGCTGTGTGCTTCAGGTCATTGATGTTGGAAGACCCAACCTCGACCCATCTTCAATGCTCTAACTGAGGGAAGGAGGTTGTTCCCCAAAATCTCGCAATACAAGGTCATCCTCTCCTATACAGTGCAGTCGCCCTGTCCCATGTGCAGAAAAACCCCTAAAGCATGATGCTCCCACCCCAATGTTTCACAGTACTTTTTTTAGATTATGTCCCTCACAGTGAACATGCACCTATGATGACAATTTCAGACCCCTCCATGATTTCCAAGTGGAAGAACTTGCAAAATAATAGGGTTTTCAAATACTTATTTTCCTCACTGTATCAAACAAGTGTTTTCCAACAAGTACATGTGTTGCATTACCTCATGATGATATGATCTGGATAACAGGATCTGATTAACAGATTATTCCACTTAAAAAAGATAGTTCACCTAAAAATGAAAAGGTGGTCATCATTTACTATATGTTGTTCCAAGCCTGTATGACGTACTTTTGTCTTAGGAACACAAAAGACATTTCAATACATCTCAATGTTTTTGCAGAGGAAAGAAATACAGATCTGTACGAAGCCCTTAAAGGGTCATGGTGATGGGGAAAAAAATATGAGATGGAGGGGAAAAAAATTTGTCAACACTAAGTTCTCTCGCAATCATTTACAATTCCCCAGAAAAACGTTACGTTCGCTCGCGATGAGTTCAAAACCTTTTGCGAGTGAACGCAAAGTTTCTCTGGGAAACACAAATCATTTTTGAAAGATTGCAAAAGCACTGACTCATTATTTTTCCCTCCCCATCTCATATTTTATTCTACTACTATGTCCCTTTAGAGGCGCCGTAGATCTGAAAGTATGAGCAGATTATTTTTGGTTAAACTTGTAAGACCGTTCAAGAGTTCATTTAAATTCTGCATTTTACAATAATTCAATTGGTATAACTGTATCCACCATGTTAAATTCAACAAGTTGAGTTATATTACTGATTGAATGAGTAATTGAATAATGATAAAACATTACCTTCTAGGCCTTTCGCCAGGCTGAAAATGGAAGGGGAAGTAAAGCACATTGCATTGTGGAACACAATAAATCACAGTCTACCCAGTATAAAAAGTTATATTCTGAACATAGTCAAATGATGTAAAGGCTGTTTAAATATAATAATATAATAAAAATATAATACTTAACAGATATCTAGTTGTAGTTACCAAACTTTTACTTAAGTAAAAATGCACACTCTTTAAGGATTGTGAGAAAAACAAAATGCATTCATTATATTTGAACCCAGAAGAGTAGACTAAAAAGGCCAGTGGTTTTCATGCCTTCACAAAACATGACATTATCTTAAAAAATGTAGACCTACCATGGCTTTTGGATATTACCATGATGGTAAAAAACACTTTGACACCTCCACAAGTACTGTTTGTAAAGATAAAAAATAATGTTTTTTGGGGGGATATAAATATTTAGGGAATGCTACTATCCAACTACTTACTGACCTACTGAATGAGCAAGTCATTTCAACCTTTCCCTGTGACCTGCACAATACTGGGACTATAAAGTGGGAGTAAAATAATATTCCCGCTGCAGGTTTGTATCAATTTAGCCGATGCAAGGAGGTGAAAATCAGCGCTTGCTGAGCTCAACTCAATCACTCGGAAAAAGACAATTATTCCGAGCTCTCTGGGCTGTGAAATTGCTGTTGAATCACCGTTAGCGTGCCGGTGTCATAATCACTGATAAGAGATGCGTGCTGGGATACCTGCCCTTCCTGTCAATTCAAAATGCAAATAACGAGTTTTATACGGGTGATTTCGGAGGGAGGGGGTGGAAGCAGATGTTGCTCCGCGTGAGTTGTTGCGGCCTCCGCCCCGCCTAGACACACCAACGAGACGAAAGTGATTGGCATTTGCAACCGACAAGCATCGCTACGGTAATGAGTGTGTCCTTGAAGCGCGGCAGGCGCTCGCCCTGTTCTGTAGTTACCGCTCATTTGCATTTCAACTTCGATGCGTTGGCAGAGAGGCATCAATAATGTTCTCAGCGCACACAATTCATCATGATGTACAATTCAACAGATGGGTAACTGTCGCACATCACCTCCTCCAATTGTCGGCATTCCTCTACAGTATTTACGCCTCCCTCTCTCAGAAAACCATCTCCTTGGTAACGACGAGAACTAGCGGCAATCACTGACCTCCAGAGACGCAGGGAAATACAGAGATCTCACAAATAAAGCTGTGCTACGCCAATAGAAGCACGGAAAAGGACAGCCAGAGAATATTTAATATGCCAGAAGCATCAGCCGGGAGCGGGAAAAGTGGAGCTCCCTCTGAGGACAAGGCCGATGGATAAACAAAAGAGGACGTGCGGAGAAAGAGCCGGGGAGATAATGACTCTTGTGCACTTGTCCCGGGGCTAAAGGACATGAAGTTATCAGTCTACGACAACGGGGCGGAAAACGATGTGGTTCAAACTGGTGCATACGAGCGTTTCGAAGCCAGTGCGGCGAAGGATGACCACAGGGGCCTCGAGCTGTCGATGTCTGATAAAGTGCAATCTGTAATGGGACTGCGGCACTTAATTAGCTGGCGAAATGCAGCCCCGCCTTTCTCTACAAGTCAAACGAAGCCGATTCATCACGGCCCGGAGCCACACAGAGATGTTTTTGTTACTACAATAATAATTTCCCTTCATAATGTCTGTGTTAAAGCGGTGGCCCTCCAGTGAGTATAAATCCAAAGTAATGGCCCCCGTTCGCGCAGCCGAAGAACTCCACTGGATTGATTCAATTTGGCTTTAGAGCTTTAACAATCAGTCTCAACCTTCAGCTGAAGACTCTGTCCATACCGAAGGAGAGCTTAGTAAGCAAACTGTCTCTATACGGCAGAGCGTTTCCTGGCCGCGGCGATACGTACCCTAACCCCCGCGGGAGAGAGGCAGGCAGAGATTGTAAATTAACAAGGGGATGTAAGAGAGGTTAGAGAATGAGAGTTGTAGCATCTTTACGCTAGCTCAGCAAGCCTGCTATTAGCAAGCGATTTTGAATCTCTGGCTCATCACCACTGGACAAACATCTAATTAATGACCATTAGAATCACAGCAGCCAAATCCTCTAATGGAAAGAGAAGGATCAAATATAGAGTACGGAAATTAACACTTTACAACTGCAACTATATGCTTATTATATATATATATATATATATATATATATATATATATATATATATATATATATATATATATATATATATATATATATATACACTCCGATCAGGCATAACATTCTGACAGGTGAAGTGAATAACACTGATGATCTCTTCATCACGGCACCTGTTAGTGGATGGGATATATTAGGCAGAGTGAACATTTTGTCCTCAAAGTTGATGTGTTAAAAGCAGGATAAATGGGCAAGCGTAAGGATTTGAGCGAGTTTGACAAGGGCCAAATTGTGTGGGCGGCCAAGGCTCATTGATGCACGTGGAGAGCGAAGGCTGGCCCGTGTGGTCCGATCAAACAGACGAGGTACTGGAGCTCAAACTGCTCAAGAAGTTAAAGCTGGTTCTGGTGTAAATGGGGACTAGTCAGGGTGCCCAATCTGACCCCTGTTCACCACTGAAAGTGCCAACAGTTGAGCATCAGAACTGGACCATGGAGCAATGGAAGAAGGTAGCCTGGTGAATCACATTTTCTTTTGCTGGTTAGCAACTTGGCAGCAAAAGGGGGGCCAACACAATTATAAGGAAGGTGTTCATAATGTTATGCCTGATCTGTGTATATATATAGTGTGTGTGTGTGTGTGTGTGTGTGTGTGTGTGTGTGTGTGTGTGTGTGTGTGTGTGTGTGTGTATGTATATATATATATATATATATATATATACACATATATATTATATATATACATATATATATATATATATATATATATATATATATATATATATATATATATATATGCATATATATACATACATACACACACACACACACACACACACACACAGCAAGTTACACATCTTCCATCAACATTTTGTCGTACCCACAGTCATGAAAAAAATCTGAAAATATTTGGAAAATTAAAACTATTTTACTAGCCAGGAAGAAATGATGGAAACAAAAATCAAGTAATACTCTATTATAAATTACATTTCAGCAAACAGATATTGTTTGTGTGGATAACAAATGTAACAAAACTTTTAAAAAGATTCGGTAGCAATCGAATAAACAAACAATTGCAAACACTGTAGAAAAATCATGAAAATGTCTTGGTCAAATGTGGGAACGCTGAACTGTACCTTCAGAAGTTTGGCTTAGTTATTAAAAAGCCAAATATGTAATTGTCTGAAATCCACAACTCCATGTGGTGACATTCCCCACTGAAACTAAAATAGGAAAATAAACAAAGTTAGACTGTGCTGATTCAACACAATGACATGCACCGTTTGACACATATTCCAGGTAGAAGCAGCTAGACAACAAAAAAACGTTGACAAAAAGACAACAACGTTTCACGGCCAGTCAAATCCACCAGCCGTTAATTAGAAGGTTTAGAAAGTTAATGTTGGCCCCTAGATCCATATAAAGGGACCTAAATGATCACACGAAAAACAAAAGACTGAAAAGACACAATCCTTCACTTAATCAGCTGACTGCAGGAACACTGGAGTGAAGAAAAGAGTCATAAATATGACATTTTGCAAAATTGTGTTAAGAGTTGTTCCCTGCCTGGAACGGTCTAATGAGTCATTAACTCTTGAGGAAGGGGATTTATATGAAATCTAGTAAAGGAAACAGCACCAAGTAACGAAAGCACAAACTTTTATTACAAGGAAATGTAAGTTGTTCTGACACAAAATATCAATCCTTAAAAAAAGACATGACTATAAACAAAGAAAATGTGTCATATCAACAGATACAATATCAATATCCAATCAATCGAAATATAATTTTCTGCCCTCACATTGGCGTCTCTCTTCCCAAAGTTAGACAGATAGATAGATAAACTCCTTCAACACGTAGGATTGTAGGAGAATACTGCTTTATTACACACCACGATGATTATGTTGACAGATTCATCGTGGTGTAGAATAAAGCAGCAGTCTCCCACAATCCTACGTGTTGAAGGAGTTTATCTATCTGTCTAACTTTGGGAAGAGAGATGCCAATGTGAGGGCAGAAAATATAATCAGCCACACAAATGGTTAAACACCAGGTTTTTCCTTCTCAGCTGCTATAAAGAAGTCAGGACAGGATGATGATGAAAGTCAAAATCCATGTAGCGTCACCTGGTTGTCAACCGTAGCACAGAAAAAAAAACCGGTAAAAATCCCGCATCGGCTGGATTTTTAGAAGTTCTCAAGTAGTTCCATAATCCTCTTCTGCTCACTTTCCTTAAACTCCTCGGTCTTGCCGTCACCAATATTTTCTGCATATTCTGAAGAAGAAAAAAATGAGGGGGAAAAAGAAACAGGATGTTTAGCAATTTGGATGAATTTCATGTACACCAACCATCCCTGCCAAGAAACCCTTCCTAATGCCGTCTCAAAGGAGAGGCAGCATACTTTAATCCGAAAAAAATCAAAGCGAGAATTTGTATCCTTGAAAGTATTTTTAAAAAATTTGTCACACATCCCTTGACTGCCCACCAGAGTTTATTTTCAGACCTCCTTCTTCATGCATGAGCTATGGAGGAAAAAGACTAGGCTTTAGAAAGAGCTAAAGTCTGCAGTTCTGGGTTTTAGGTAACGGGACGTAAGAAGCACTGTCCTTAAAACGGGCAAATAGCTTTAAGGTCCGTGGCCGTTTGATGTGTGCTTTTGAGAGCGTTTCCCTCAGTCAGATCAAATCTGCCGTTTTGATTGAGGTCTGGCTATTTTGGGACACTCCAGATTCGTGTAACCTGCAGCGAGCTGGAACGGTGCCCAAGAACTCATAGGGCTACGGACGTTACGATAAAGGCAACATATGCTTAGAATGAGACTTTTATGACCGCTCTGGAGCAATGTGATCCGACTGCAGTGAGGACACTTACAACACTCCTCAACCTTATTGTTCTCCTCCTCCACTAAAGCTCTGAAATTGCATTAGCATCTGCATTTAGACTAAAAAAAAAAAAAGGTTTGACGTCACAGATCAATGCGATTGTCCGCCCTTTTATTCTGCATATTCATTATTTAAATGAGGAATATTGGGATGTGTTGATTCCCAGAAGAAAACTCAAGACTACAGGGAGTTCAGAAACACTGACACTGATATATAGAAGAGCTCAGAGCTTTTTCATGATCAGACAGCATCACCACACACTACAGAACAAGGGGGAAAAAAGCACAAAAGGCTCTGTTTAAAGATTATTTATAATGGCACTTTTGTAGCCTGGATGCCAGCCTAAATTAGCCCCGCCCACAACATTTTTAGGTCGGGTGGTTCGGTCTGGACTCGATCCATAGAGGAGTAATTATCCTCAAACAGAAACTGTTCGGACCAATGAAATCATCAGGGCGGGCTTTAGACGATGACGGACAGATGATCAACAGTAACGTAATCATCACGTCATCAAACGGGCTTGGGTTATATTTACTCGAATCCTAAACGGAGAGCTTGTTTTTATCTGCATTCACCTTCACAATTTCTCTCAGAAATGATGATCATGTTGGGTAAGTACTCTGTGTATCATTAAATTCTTTCTTTTACAACACTGGCAAAGATCGTTTATTTCAGCGCACGTGCAGACAGGGTTGCCAAATTTTTACAACAAAATCCGCCAACTACTAGCCCTAAACAATAGCTTCTCGGGGGGGGTTCTCCGGGGATAAATGGTGTTTGGAGGGTAAAATGTGTGTTATTTTATCAAGGTTGCTGCTAAAATTCGCACTCACGGGTCTATATATCACATAATAGTCGCTTCAACCCGCGGACATAGAAAACAACCCGCGGAAAAAAATGTGGACTTGTCAACACAGTGCAGTTGAACTCTGTTGACATTTGACAACTAACATAATGCGTCACTTCGTTGCTCTGATTGGTTGTAGGTCTGTCCAATTGAGGTCTTTCCTGGTTCGGTTGAAACACACCCCATAATCACAGCCCAATGGAGCATCAGACTCATATTCTGACTAGAATTGAGTATGAACACGTCAGGCTAGCACTTTTGCATTTCCGTTTATACATTTGCCATATGCTTTTATCAAGAGCGACTTACATTGTTACAGTTGACATTTTGTTAGAATCAAACCCATGACCTTGGCGTTTCTAGCGGCATGCTCTCATTTCTTTAAAATAACCAGCATTGATAAATTGTTCACAATAAGGCCAGGAATGAGCATCAAGAAAGTAAATCGGGTTTATTTTGATTTCATGCTGACTTCAACAGTGTTTTTTAGAAGTGTACACAGTAAGCAGGAAGCTTGTAAAGGTAGACATGCTCTCGGATTAGTTTCTAAGCCCTGCTCAAGCCCAGGGACAGAGGATCAAACCCAACATAAAATAAATAAATAAATCAATAAGAAAAAGGGGAGGAAAAAAGCAAAGTGGCACATTAAAACAAGCCCGAGGGCTGGAGAAAGCGGCTGAAATAACACAGAGGGAGGATTGGGGGAGTCTGCATGCTGGATGATTTGAGAGGGATTATCCATTATGAGCTGTGAGATGCTGGAAACTTCAGCCCACTGCAGAGGCGCTTCCCACTGATACCAGTACACACAGCACAAGGTCACGCATGCAACAGAATGACACACTCCGTATGACTCAAATGTGGCCATGGAGTCTGTCGAGGCTTCAGTAGGCGTTTTCATTTCCGAATTTCTGCAGAGAAAACAGTCACCGCCGATCACAGCAAGTGAAACCTTGTTCCACCAGTGATGTAGAAGCTATTTATCTGTCGAGGTAGCAGTCCATTAGCTTTTAATATAGCAAATCACCAATAAAACCTGAAAACAATGTTAGAAATGCTGATGCTTCTGCTCAAAACTTACACCAGAAAAAGTGATAGATAGATAGATAGATAGATAGATAGATAGATAGATAGATAGATAGATAGATAGATAGATAGATAGATAGATAGATAGATAGATAGATAGATAGATAGATAGATAGATAGTGAAGTAAACAAACAATGGGTGGATGGACAGAACGCCAGAAATGGATGGATGGATGGATGGATGGATGGATGGATGGATGGATGGATGGAACAACTGACATAGAATGACAGACGGGGATGGATGGATAGATCGACAGACACAGAATGACAGACAGGGATGGATGGGTGGATGGATGGATAGAACGACATAGGGATGGATGGATGGATGGATGGATGGATGGATGGATGGAACAACTGACATAGAATGACAGACGGGGATGGATGGATAGAACGACAGACAGGGATGGATGGATGGATGGATGGAACAATAGACAGACAGACAGAATGACAGACAGACAGGGTTGGATGGGTGCAACGACAGACAAAGAGAACGACAGAATGGGATGATGGATGGAAAAATAGAACGACAAACAGAGAGAATGACAGACAGGGATGGGTGAATAGACGGACATAAAAACAGAACGACGAACAGAGAGAGCGACAGACAGATGATGAATAGATGAAACAACAGAGATAAAACAACAGACGGATGGGTGGGTGGATAAATAGATAGAGATAGATGGATGGAAAGACAGATAGATCAACAGACAGGGGTGGAAGGATGGATGGATGGATGGATGGATGGATGGATATGGATGGGGATGATGGATGGATGGATGGATGAATTATACTGTGCAGAGCTCAGGGAACAATTTCAAACAATTTGCACTGTTCTCTTACGGAGCGGAACAGGCAGTGGAACATTTCCATCAGTAAACAAACTGCAATAACAGTTAAACCGCAGAGCAAACGCAACCTGTCTAATTCCTCGTGTAACATTTGTTTTCATCTTCCCCGTGATTGCTTTTAATAGCGCGTAAGCACATTTGCAGAACTGTGAGACCTGCGGGCGCGCTGCCCTGGCACACGGACGCCGGTCTGACACGGCCACAGCTGCTACAGAGGGCAGGTGAAATTTTCAATTTCTCACCCAGTCGCAGCGGCCCTGCGGGGGCAGAGATTCAGCCCACACCAGCTGCTGGGAGAACGCTTTCACACTCCTCCAGCAGCTGAGAGCGCTCCGGATCGGCGGCTCAGATTAAACACGTCACATGTCCACCACGCGCAGGACGATCCGCCAATCTCAGAGACTGAAGGACATCAGAAACGCTGCCAAATCCCAACAAAGGCTTCGAGTCGGTCTAAGGTTTCAATCAGGTGTACTGGAAAAAACTACAGCATCAAACTATTGAACTGTACAGCAGTACAGATGGAAAACACCGTACTTATGAAAAGTGTCACAGATTGATTGTCCCAATCTGAAAGAAAATTTAAAAAAGATAACTAAATATGTGCAGTAGGTTCAGTAGATTCTCAGAAAACAAATGAGACCCAGCATTCATGATATGCACGCTCTTAAGGCTGTGCAATTGGGCAATTAGTTGAATTAGTTGAAAGGGGTGTGTTCAAAAAAATAGCAGTGTGGCATTCAATCACTGAGGTCATCAATTTTGTGAAGAAACAGGTGTGAATCAGGTGGCCCCTATTTAAGGATGAAGCCAACACTTGTTGAACATGCATTTGAAAGCTGAGGAAAATGGGTCGTTCAAGACATTGTTCAGAAGAACAGCGTACTTTGATTAAAAAGTTGATTAGAGAGGGGAAAACCTATAAAGAGATGCAAAAAATGATAGGCTGTTCAGCTAAAATGATCTCCAATGCCTTAAAATGGAGAGCAAAACCAGAGAGACGTGGAAGAAAACGGAAGACAACCATCAAAATGGATAGAAGAATAACCAGAATGGCAAAAGCTCAGCCAATGATCACCTCCAGGATGATCAAAGACAGTCTGGAGTTACCTGTAAGTACTGTGACAGTTAGAAGACGTCTGTGTGAAGCTAATCTATTTTCAAGAATCCCCTGCAAAGTCCCTCTGTTAAAAAAAAGGCATGTGCAGAAGAGGTTACAATTTGCCAAAGAACACATCAACTGGCCTAAAGAGAAATGGAGGAACATTTTGTGGACTGATGAGAGTAAAATTGTTCTTTTTGGGTCCAAGGGCCACAGGCAGTTTGTGAGACGACCCCCAAACTCTGAATTCAAGCCACAGTACACAGTGAAGACAGTGAAGCATGGAGGTGCAAGCATCATGATATGGGCATGTTTCTCCTACTATGGTGTTGGGCCTATTTATCGCATACCAGGGATCATGGATCAGTTTGCATATGTTAAAATACTTGAAGAGGTCATGTTGCCCTATGCTGAAGAGGACATGCCCTTGAAACGGTTGTTTCAACAAGACAATGACCCAAAACACACTAGTAAACGGGCAAAGTCTTGGTTCCAAACCAACAAAATTAATGTTATGGAGTGGCCAGCCCAATCTCCAGACCTTAATCCAATTGAGAACTTGTGGGGTGAAATCAAAAATGCTGTTTCTGAAGCAAAACCAAGAAATGTGAATGAATTGTGGAATGTTGTTAAAGAATCATGGAGTGGAATAACAGCTGAGAGGTGCCACAAGTTGGTTGACTCCATGCCACACAGATGTCAAGCAGTTTTAAAAAACTGTGGTCATACAACTAAATATTAGTTTAGTGATTCACAGGGTTGCTAAATCCCAGAAAAAGAAAATGTTTGTACAAAATAGTTTTGAGTTTGTACAGTCAAAGGTAGACACTGCTATTTTTTTGAACACACCCCTTTCAACTAATTGCCCAATTGCACAGCCTTAAGAGCGTGCATATCATGAATGCTGGGTCTTGTTTGTTTTCTGACAATCTACTGAACCTACTGGTAACTTGTTTGCCACGTAGCAATAAAAAATATACTAAAAACCTTGATTATTCTGGTTAGTCACATTGTACTGCTATTATTTTGAACAAGACTGTATATATATATATATATATATATATATATATATATATATATATATATATATATATTAATTAAAACCAAAAACTAATATAACCAAAATTGTTTACAAATTGACATTTGTAAAAAAAAAAAGAAAAAAAAAAGATATATTACCATAATTATCAGACAAACAAAAACCAACATTTAAATATGACCACTACAGACATTCACCAAAATATTACGCCTTTCCAATTTCAACATATTTGGATTCAAATAAGCTTGACAAACACATCTGTTTGTAGAATCTGCAGTGAACGGCCAGTCAAAGTGGATGAAGATCCAGTTAAACAGCTCACGCACGACTCACAGCCGAGACACCATTAGCTCACATTAACAGCAGCTTCTAAAGAGCAACGCTTTGAACACCTTCTCAAAACGAGCAGTGAGGACACACACTTCACCATTACAGCCAGCCGTTTTCATCTGTCACCAGAGTTCAGGTGGGAACACCTCCCTCTGATGAGTCACTAATGTTTGCTCGGAGGAGGAAGTGCAGAACTTAACAAGAGTAAAAAGAAAGCAGTTGGTTAAGAATGCCATATTAAACAAAAGACAGGAGTGTGTTTATGGGGATTTTTGCCCATTCTTCTAGAAGCTCATTTGTGAGGTCAGGCACTGATGTTGGACGAGAAGGCCTGGCTCTCAGTCTCCGCTCTAATTCATCCCAAAGCTGTTCTATCGGGTTGAGCTCAGGACTAGTGCAGGCCAGTCAAGTTCCTCCACACCAAACTCGCTCATCCATGTCTTTATGGACCGATGCTTTGCGCTCTGGTGCGGAGTCATGTTAGAGCAGGAAGGGGCCGTCCCCGAACTGTTCCCACAAAGTTGGGAGCATGATATTCTCCAAAATGTCTTGGTATGCTGAAGTATTAAGAGTTCCTTTCACTGGAACTAAGGGGCCGAACCCCTGAAAAACAACCCACACCATAATCCCCCCTTCACCAAACTTTACACTTGTTACAATGCAGTCAGGCAAGTACCGTTCTCCTGGCAACCACCGAACCCAGACTTCGGATTGCCAGACAGAGAAGCGTGATTGTTCACTCCAGAGAACACGTCTCCACTGCTCTAGAGTCCAGTGACGGAGGGCTTTACACTACCATCCCACTAGCGGTTGAGCGTGGAATATTTACTAGGTGAAGAAATATCACAAATGCACATACTGCACAGGTGTCAACCTATCACGGTACCACGCTTGAGTTCACTGAGCTCCTGAGAGCGAACAGTTCTTTCACTAATGTGTGAAGAAGCGTCTGTATGACTAGTGTTTGATTTATACACCTGTGGCCATGAAGTGATTGAAACACTTGAACACACTTCAATGATTGGGGGGGATATAGTGCATACCCAATACCCAATTAATACCCACACACAATTTTTTTTTATTATAAACATTAGTTTCTATTAAGTTATTTTATTATATAAATTTTCTACTCACTATAAATAAAAAATTTAATTAAAAAAAATAAATTTTAAAGTTAATTTAAGATTGAATAAACTTATTTACTTTACTCTTTTATATAATAACTTATTTTAATCTTATTCATTTATTATTTTTCATGGAAATGTATTAAACTTTCTATAGTGATTTACCCCCTGTTAAATCCATTCCATCTTAACACTCTTATACTTGCAAGTTGCGAACTTAATGGCCACATAAAGTTACATTTATATCGCCATCAAAATCATCACAAATAAACCCTAAATATGTCATACAGATATGGAATATGACATCTCCAGACGGCACAATGTTCACTACACTACATCAAAATCAAGAGAGTTGTGTTCTTCAGAGAGAAATACTGTGTGAAGTGTGAAAGAGTTGTGGTAAAAAAGAAGGAAAGACAGTGCAAACGAGCAAGAGAGAGAGAGCACGAGCGAGCGAGAGAAACAAAGCTGTCAAGACTTAATCAAGGTGCTCTGGGCTGAAGAGTGGGCTAAGCCGGACAAGTAATATCGCTCAAGAGAGAGAAAGGATGGAAGGGAGGGGGAAATATGCCGGCAGCAAGCAGCACTGCAGCGCACAGCAAACCTTTGGCTTTAGCAACAGGGAATCTGTGGCCTGTGTGCTGATCGCCTGCGGAAATGTGTTCTTCAGCACCGCCACACAATCCACCGGATACCATTACAGTTTAAAGGTAGACTGAACTGTTGAGAAAATGGCTAGTGATCTTAATCTTAACACTGAGCGCTAAAGGTTTGCAAGTCCTGATAGACCGATATAACAAACAAGGTGATATAAATCGGTAAGGGCGTGACATATTGAATCTCCCCTTTTTAAAATAGCCATTAGCGTTTAGTTTATATCACAGCTCGGCCACAGCCGTTGAGCTTGGTAAAGCTGCAGTTTCCTCCTAATCTATATACGTTTCTCTTTCTGATCTCCTCCATATCGCTTTAAAATATCATTCTGTGCAGAACAGGTCGGATACATTTTCTGGTCTGTGTCAACTCGATCGCATGATCCGCTCTGTACTGTCGTGTCTCTGGACTGGAGATTAATTGTTCTCTATCCCCTATATAGTGCACTGTCTGATCGTTCCCTATCCCCTATATAGTGCACTGTCTGATCGTTCGCTATCCCCTATATAGTGCACTGTCTGATCGTTCCCTATCCCCTATATAGTGGACTGCCTGATCGTTCTCTATCCCCTATATAGTGCACTGTCTGATCGTTCCCTATCCCCTATATAGTGCACTGTCTGATCGTTCCCTATCCCCTATAGTGCACTGTCTGATCGTTCCCTATCCCCTATATAGTGCACTGTCTGATCGTTCCCTATCCCCTATATAGTGCACTGTCTGATCGTTCCCTATCCCCTATATAGTGCACTGTCTGATCGTTCCCTATCCCCTATATAGTGCACTGTCTGATCGTTCTCTATCCCCTATATAGTGCACTGTCTGATCGTTCCCTATCCCCTATATAGTGCACTGTCTGATCGTTCCCTATCCCCTATATAGTGCACTGTCTGACCGTTCTCTATCCCCTATATAGTGCAGTGTCTGATCGTTCCCTATCCCCTATATAGTGCACTGTCTGATCGTTCTCTATCCCCTGTATAGTGCACTGTCTGATCGTTCCCTATCCCCTATATAGTGCACTGTCTGATCGTTCCATATCCTCTATATAGTGCAGTCTGATCGTTCCCTATCCCCTATATAGTGCACTGTCTGATCGTTCCCTATCCCCTATATAGTGCACTGTCTGATCGTTCCCTATCCCCTATATAGTGCACTGTCTGATCGTTCCATATCCTCTATATAGTGCAGTCTGATCGTTCTCTATCCCCTATAGTGAACTGTTTGATCGTTCCCTATCCCCTATAGTGCACTGTCTGATCGTTCCCTATCCCCTATAGTGCACTGTCTGATCGTTCTCTATCCCCTATATAGTGCAGTCTGATCGTTCTCTATCCCCTATAGTGCACTGTCTGATCGTTCTCTATCCCCTATAGTGCACTGTCTGATCGTTCCCTATCCCCTATATAGTGCACTGTCTGATCGTTCCCTATCCCCTATAGTGCACTGTCTGATCGTTCCCTATCCCCTATATAGTGGACTGTCTGATCGTTCCCTATCCCCTATAGTGCACTGTCTGATCGTTCCCTATCCCCTATATAGTGGACTGTCTGATCGTTCCCTATCCCCTATATAGTGCACTGTCTGATCGTTCCCTATCCCCTATATAGTGGACTGTCTGATCGTTCCCTATCCCCTATATAGTGCACTGTCTGATCGTTCCCTATCCCCTATATAGTGGACTGTCTGATCGTTCCCTATCCCCTATGTAGTGCACTGTCTGATCGTTCCCTATAAGCTAATTGATCAATTTACAAGTAGATAATACCGATAAGTCTTAATACCAAGCACAGATATATACAGTGAGGAAAATAAGTATTTGAACACTGCTATTTTGCACGTTCTCCCACTTAGAAATCATGGAGGGGTCTGAAATTGTCACCGTAGGGGCATGTCCACTGTGAGAGACATAATCTAAAAAAAAAATCCAGAAATCACAATATCTGATTTATTAACTATTTATTTGTAAGATACAGCTGCAAATAAGTATTTGAACACCTGTCTATCAGCTAGAATTCTGACCCTCAAAGACCTGTTAATCTGCCTTTAAAATATCCACCTCCACTCCATTTATTATCCTAAATTAGATGTTTGAGGTCGTTAGCCGCATAAAGACACCTGTCCACCCCATACAATCAGTAAGAATCCAACTACTAACATGGCCAAGACCAAAGAGCTGTCCAAAGACACTAGAGACAAAATTGTATACCTCCACAAGGCTGGAAAGGGCTACGGGGAAATTGCCAAGCAGCTTGGTGAAAAAAGGTCCACTGTTGGATCAATCATTAGAAAATGAAAGAAGCTAAACATGACTGTCAATCTCCCTCGGACTGGGGCTCCATGCAAGATCTCACCTCGTGGGATCTCAATGATCCTAAGAAAGGTGAGAAATCAGCCCAGAACTACATGGGAGGAGCTGGTCAATGACCTGAAAAGAGCTGGGACCACCGTTTCCAAGGTTACTGTTGGTAATACACTAAGACATCATGGTTTGAAATCATGCATGGCACGGAAGGTTCCCCTGCTTAAACCAGCACATGTCCAGGCCGGTCTTAACCCTTTAGGCGCCAGAGGTTTTTTCCTAAAACGTTCGATTTTGACATCTTAATTTCAAAAGGCTATATCTTAAAAGTGATAAAAGATAGAAACTTTCTGTAAATTAGAGAAATATTAAGGAGGACCCTAAATTTATGTAGAGATTACATTTTCCCATCTAATTTGCATATTATGACGTCATAACGTGGGGGAAATCTTGGATTATAGAATTTTCATGAAAAGCCACATGATTAAATGATAAAATGCAGCACTTCTTTCCCCCCAAAATCTCCCCCACCTACTGTGTGCAACATTGCACAATACTGAATGTTCAGGTAAATAGTAAATAGTAAACAAACTGTGTAAATCATTACTAATAAATGGTAGAAACAAACCGAATGCATGTAGCGGTTTGCCTTTTGCTGTAGAGATTTCCCATTTACTACATACAGTAAGCACTCTGATTGCATATATGGGGCACATTTATATTATATATTATATATTATGCATAATAGCCCCTCTGCCCCGTGTCACAGCGCGTCTGCTCGCGTCCAGATCTGCCTCACGCGCTGCCGCGTGTGCACAGCCACGGCCAGTGTTATCATTTTGACTCCCCACCCTGCCTCCACGTTGCCCTCGAACTTGCTTATGAATACTTCGACCTCTTCTAACATACCCAGTGGTGTCAGATAAAGTCTCCACCACAACACTGTCGCCGCGATCGCGGAGAGGCGCGTGGTGAGAAGACGCGCGCTTCATGGTGAGCGCGGCAAAAATCTCCCGTGGCCGCCTCATTCCCAACACTAACACACCTGCTAACCTCGCGATGAACACTCGGACCCCGGGAAACATTATTCCCACCATCTACATTGGGCAAATGATTCCCCATCTGTGCTTAGTCTAACGTTAGGTTTAGTTTCACTTTCAGAATCACAGTCATCTCATATTTCCCTTCAGAATCAGGGTCCGCGAATAGAAGACCCACATTTCATTGCGGGTAAGCTTTATTGATGCCATTAGAACATAATAATAGTAATAATAACCTAATGCAAATACTTGCTGACTTTGACAATGCTCTGATAAAACAGCTCACTCGCACGTCAGCTCCGCTTTTGTTTACACTGATTCATTACGCTCTTGCTCGTATATTTTGTATAGAATCATGATGTTTGTATGAGTCAGGGCTGAAGTACAACATGTCTACCATCTAGTGTAGGGGAGGTTGAATGAAATTTGACACCCTATTTGACAAAAACGGCCGTTTTATTCAGTGACGCATCTTGTCGAGTAAACTCGACCGTGGCGCCAAGAGAGTTAAGTTTGCCAATGACCATTTGGATGATCCAGAGGAGTCATGGGAGAAAGTTATGTGGTCAAATGAGACCAAAATGGAAATATTTGGTCATAATTCCACTAAACGTGTTTGGAGGAAGAAGAATGATGAGTACCATCCCAAGAACACCATCCCTACTGTGAAGCATGGGGGTGGTAGCATCATGCTCTGGGGGTGTTTTTCTGCACATGGGACAGGGCGACTGCACTGTATAGGAGAGGATCACCAGGGCCTTGTATTGCGAGATTTTGGGGAACAACCTCCTTCTCTCAGTTAGAGCATTGAAGATGGGTCTAGGCTGGGTCTTCCAACATGACAATGACCCTAAGCACACAGCCAGGATAACCAAGGAGTGGCTCTGTAAGACGCATATCAAGGTTCTGGCGTGGCCTAGCCAGTCTCCAGACCTAAACCCAATAGAGAATCTTTGGAGGGAGCTCAAACTCCGTGTTTCTCAGCGACAGGCCAGAAACCTGACTGAACTAGAGAAGATCTGTGTGGAGGAGTGGGCCAAAATCCCTCCTGCAGTGTGTGCAAACCTAGTGAAAAACTACAGGAAACGTTTGACATCTGTAATTGCAAACGAAGGCTACTGTACCAAATATTAACATTGATTTTCTCAGGTGTTCAAATACTTATTTGCAGCTGTATCATTTTCAATTTTTAGAATTTCAACCCCTCTGTGGTTTCTAAGTGGGAGAACTGGCAAAATAGCAGGGTGTTCAAATACTTATTTTCCTCACTGTACATAAATAAAATAAATATATTGCAATATATTCTCATGAAACCAGCCAAAATCTTTTTCATAAAGATTTGGGTTATTTCTCGAATCAAAATTAAAAGAAAGAAATAATAATTTATATTTTAAGCTTTATTTTTATATTGTACGTTGTTTTAAAGACCATTTGTCACATTGAGAAATTATTTTCACAACAATAATTTTCACATTTGCCCCACAGAATGTTATTAATGTCATGCAAAAATAAAACTCAGTATAATGCAGAAAAACATTCATGCAAGAAATATATTAGTGTTTTTACTGTATTCAAAATACAGTAATCAGAAGAATCATTAAGAATAATGGGAAATACTGTGCTGATGTATTATGTTAATTTTGGTGGAAAAAAATCATAACCTTAATTTTATTTAAGCAAAATATAGATGTTGATGTAAGCTTTTGCAAAGCTCCCAATATCATCAATAATCTTACCTCTCATTATGTGACGAACTATTTTGACGGATCCTCCCCTGAGATTGAGGATCTGATGGACTCTCTGTTGTAACTGGAAGAGAATGACAGAAATAAAAACGTTCAGCTTTAATGCCTCATGTAAATGACGGCTGTCTAACGTGTGTCCTGTGGATCGCACCTGTGGAACGCCAGCACAGCACATCTCCACCATGATATAACAGATGAGCTGAAGGACGAAGAGTCCAGCGTCCAGCCTGCGCAGATAAAACTCATCGTCCATTGCGTCGTCGATAATCTCGCCGCGACGAACCATATCCTGAGAAGAGCAAATAAAGGTTAGTGCTCCATGATATCTATGACAATAAATGTATATTGCGTTATGGTTATTGCAATCGTCAATTTGCAATTTAATTGAATCAATAAAATAACGGCTATAGAGCAAATCGGTTTCAGACTGCATGGGTGTAAATCATATCTGGCACCAAGATGTTAGCAGCAGATCATTTAAGTCCTGTAAATTGCAAAAGTGAGGCCTCCGTGGATTGGACTTGTTTGTTCAGCACATCCCACAGATTGTTGAGTGGATTGAGATCTGAGAAATTGAGATGATCTTCCATTGCTTCGTTGTCCAGTTCTGATGACATTTTTGGCGCTTTAGGCAGTAGACAGGGGTCAGCATGGGCACTCTGACTGCCGCCCCATATGCAACAAACTGAGATGCTCTGTGTATTCTGACACCTTTCTATCAGAACCAGCATTAACTTCTGGAGCAATTTGAGCTCCAGTTGCTCGTCTGTTTGATCGAACCACATGGGCCAGCATTCGCTCCTCACGTGCATCAATGAGCCTTGGCCGCCCATGACCCTGTGGCCGGTTCTCCACTGTTCCTTCCATGGAGCACTTTTGATAGATACTGACCACTCCAGACCAAGAACACCCCACAAGAGCAGCAGTTGTTATTTTACAGTCAATGTGGTGAAAAAACTGTGGGAATTTGGCTGATGAACACTCAAATGTAAAGATTTTTTTAAACCCTGTTGTATGAACACTATTCATAACACTTAATTGGGGCGGCAGTGGCTTAGTGGTTCATGTAGGTTGCCTACAAACTGGAAGGTTGGTGGTTCAATCCCCAGTTCCACCTGACCAGGTGTCCATGAGCAAGACACCAAACCACAGCTGCTCCTGACGAGCTGGATGATGCCTTACTTGGCTGACATCGCCGTCGGTGTATGAATGGGTGAAAAATGTAAATGTAAAATGGGCAAACTGTAAAACGCCATAGGGTGTGTTGAAAGTGCTATATAAATGCAGTCCATTTACCATTAATCATACTTTACAAGGATATGGAACAAAAAAGTAATAGGTAAAAAAAGGAAAAGTAATATTTTAATATAGTATAGTAATATATATATAGCGCTGAAAAAAAATTATTATCAGTTTCTCTGGTTTTACTATTTATAGGTGTGTTTGGGTAAAAATAACATTTTTCTTTTTTTATTCTATAAACTACTGACAACATTTCCCCCGAATTCCAAATAAAAATGTTGTAATTTAAATAAATGTTGGCATTTATTTGCCGAAAGCAACAACTGGTCAAAACAACAAAAAAGATGCAGTGTTGTCAGACCTCAAATAATGGAAAGAAAATAAGTTCATATACATTTTTAAACAACACAATACTAATATTTTAACTTAGGAAGAGTTCAGAAATCAATATTTGGTGGAATAACCCAGATTCATGCGTCTTGGCATGCTCTCCACCAGTCTCTCTCATTGATGTTGAGTCACTTTCTGCCACTCCTGGTGCAAAAATTCACGCAGCTTGGATTTGTTTGATGGCTTGTGACCATCCATCTTCCACACATTCCAGGGGTTTTCAATGGGGTTCAGGTCTGGAGATTGGGCTGGCCATGACAGGGTCTTGATCTGGTGGTCCTCCATCCACACCTTCATTGACCTGGCTGTGTGGCATGGAGCATTGTCCTGCTGGAAAAAACAGTCCTCAGAGTTGGGGAACATTGGTTTTTTTAGGGAAGCAAGTTTTCTTCCAAGACAACCTTGTACGTTGTTTGATTCATACGCGTCCTTAACAAAGACAAATCTGCCCAATTCCAGCCTTGCTGAAGCACCCTCAGATCATCACCGATCCTCCACCAAATTTGACAGTGGGTGCGAGACACTGTGGCTTATAGGCCTCTGTCTAACCATTAGATGACCAGGACTCATCAGAGAAGATGACCTTACTCCAGTTCTCTAGATTCGAATCCTTATGGTCTCTTGCAAACCTCAGCCTGGCTCTTCTTTGCTTCTCATTGATGAAGGGCTTTTTTCTAGCTTTGCATTGCTTTTTTGCCATTCTTTTTGTAGGTCACTTGATGTCATCCTACAGTTGTTGAGCGACATTCGTGAATGAGTTGGCGGTCATTTGGATCAGTGGAGAGTCGTTTTCACCCTGATGTCTGCTGCTTGACCTTGTTCTTATGAAGAGTCATCTTTGAAATTTGAAGGATGGAAGCAACCCGACGCTCACTGTATCCCTCTGCCAGCAAAGCCAGAATTGAACCCTTCTTTTCCTATATCAGAACTTTCCTTTTCAACTTTTTTGTTGTTGCTTCCAATTACTTTTGAGGTACGACTAGCACTGCTTTTCACTTGACATCCAGCTGGTCCTACTGCAAGAGGATAGTGATGACCACAGAAGTGTTTTTTTTACTTTTCCTCATTAAATAAGATTTGGTTTAGCTGATCACCTAATCAGCATATATAAGAAAAGTGATAGATTGGCCAATAAATCTAAATAAATCAAAAAAGTTATATCATTTTTTGAGTGCCTGATTCCAAAAACAAAAGTCTCACCATCATTAAATGTCCCAAGCACACAACTATGATTTATTTCCTTTTTTGAAGTGATTCAAATCATTTTGAAAGGATTTCAAGCAATTCAAACCTATCAAGTGTGCATCTGAAGTGTCTCCGCTGAAGGAAATAATACATTATTTATCAGCTTTAATATATCGGACAAATTCTCTTATATGGCCGATAACAATAGCATTAAAAAGTAAACACATATCAGCCGATGCTGATATGGTGGCCGATATATTGTGCATCCCTACCACGATATAGTGCAGCCCTAACAGAGGTAAATGACTGTTAGACACGTCATAAATAAATGCATATTGATTTGCAAGAGAAATCACATGCAGTGATGATGTTCCATGCATGTTCTCCTTCTGTTTAAAAGGTTCTGGATAATGATGTTGGCGCTGATCCGTTTAAAAGGCTGATTTTTTACAGATTTTCAGCACCTGCAGCCGACTCTAAAGGGACAAAGACGTCTGGCATTTGTTGAGTGCCATAATTGCGTCGATTGACACTGGCCTCTCTCCGGGGGATTTAAACCTTTTCAAGCATAAAACGCTGGCAAGCACATGCGTGTGAGCGGGCATGAACAGAAAGGCTTGTGAACACAGGGAACGCTGCAGAAACAGCAGGCTGGCGAGAACTGAAGTGCACAGCGGTCACGAGTTGCTAAAGACACACAGAACACGGCCTCAGATCATTGAGAGAGGCTTTCTGGGAGTTTTAGATTGGCCGAAACCATTCAGATGTACTGCAAGAAATCAGGATGCTTTAAATGCAATTTAAAAGACAGGATGTTATGTGTTTGCATTGGGGAAAAATACGATTTTTGAGCCGGACATGAGGATGAAGGTCAAGTTCTCCCTCCAGAGCATCTCAACTGAAGGGTTTCCTTTTCAAATCGATCACTATTTGTGATTTATGCTGCATGCAAGCCTGTAGCTTAAACAGTAAAAGCATGCCCCTAGCAACGAAAAGGTCATGGGTTCGATTCACAGGGATGCATGAACTGATGAAATGTATACAGTGAATGTAATATAAGTTGCTTTTAATAAAAGCATCTACCAAATGCATGAATGTAAATGTAACATTCGATTAAATGACCAGCATCAAATGACTGAACTACTGGAACGTTTTCAGAAAGGTTTCTTACTTTAAAAAATGAATGAGGCTGAGGGTAATGAATGATGTCCCGGGTCACTAAAGACCCACGGTATGCGTTTAAAGGTTAAAACAGCTACTCGGCTATTGAATAGCATTAACTAATAATCTGCGTGACCTAGCTGACATCCAATGAATGTAAGAATTGGCAAAGTTAATCACATTTCGATAATATAAAAAGGCAAACATTCATTTTATTTAAAGGGGTCATGACACGTTACTGGACTGCTTTGCAAACGAGGGTCAATAAAGACAGGATTTACACAAACGCTTCTTCTCAAAGATGGATCAAATCCAACTTCATATCCAGAACACGTAAGTACTGCACTTTATAATGTGTGTGCTGGGCAAATTCACCTTTCTGAATGTGATAATGTGGCTAAAGCTACCATTGTCTCTTACTGTATTCACAGAGCTTGTTATTTTTAGCCCAAAAATGCACACCGCCTGTAAAATTCAGAAGCGCACTTTTATCACTTCTTAAAAATAAAACTAATGACATATCTCTGATTTCTGTGAATACAGTCAGAGGCAACAGTAACTTTAGCCACCGTATAACGTCCTAACCAGCAGAGGGGGGTAGTAACGACTTACATTTACTTCGTTACATTTACTCAAGTAATTTTTTTGGGTAACTTGTACTTTTAGAGTATATTTAAATGGGTACTTTTACTTTTACTCAAGTACATTTCTTGTGAAAAAACTGTACTTTTACTTCGTTACAATCGGTGGCGTTCCTCCGCTACTGTCAATATAATTAATTATATATTTTAAAACAAGTTAATATGACTTGTTCGCAAGTCTCGCGAAACGTTGGAGAGGCTGCTTCGCGAGAGGTGTACGAATCACCCGCATATATTACAGCGCGTTTAGTCAGATGATGGCCAAAGCAGAGGAAGATCACGAAGATGTGTGTGTGTGAGCTATGGGAGGCAGATCACCCGTTCCCTCTAGTCTAGTTCATGTTTTCACTCATAGATGTCAATAAGAATAGTTTCATAATGCTACTGTGTACACTAAAACAAACTGACATCTCAGCATACAAGAATTGCAGCTCCAACCTGAAAAAACATGAAGCGGTAAGTGTAACAATGTTGCTTATATTTGAACACTGTTAATGGTAATTTGGTAACTATGGGCACCTTTCCCTTATTGTAATACTATTTCACACACTGTCCGAGTGTTTCCAACAATAATGAACACTAGAGGCAGAAAAACAGCATTTTTGTATCGCTTTGTTTAACCATAGTCCATGATTTGTAAATGAATACATTTTGGATGTTCGTCTTTTCTTACCTATTAAGCTTGCTCGATAACTCAGCTAATACAGATTTGTATTTGCAATGTGAAAAACTTGGGAACGAACCCCGTGAGGAACGAGTCATGATAAAAGAGATCAAAGATGAGTTCAAAACACAAGCTAAAATTACATGGATACAATTTTATTTGTCACATTTGCTTTTGTTAACAATATCGGGTAGGTTTAGGGTTCAGTGTGGGTGGACGTTAAAAACCCAACGTAACAAATGCCAGATTCACGCACATCCAGAAAAAAAACTAAGCTTTTAACGCCACCCAGTGGACATTTCACTTTGAAACTGTCGCGATATGTACATATTGGTACATATTTTGTGGTTTGCAAAACCGGTGCCACAGCTATCTTTTTCCTATGAGACCAGGCTAGAAACGAAACAAATAGATAGCCTAATTCGACGTCTTGCATTTATACACAAATCTAGATCTGAAAGTATATACATACAAATAAAAACGAGATTGTATTTTATTCCTACTTAAAGAATGCATATACTTATAAAAACATAAGAACAAAGTATGTTTTAAAAAGAGCTCTGGTTTGCCCAGCACACCATTAATTACACTGTTTAACCATTAAACACACACACATATATAGTCTGAAATTTAGGGTTTTCGCTTCTTATCAATCAGATCGAAAGTAACTAGTAACTAAGTACTTGAGTAGTTTTTTCATCGAATACTTTTTTACTCTTACTCAAGTAACTATTACGATTGTTACTTTTACTTGAGTAAATATTTCCGTAAGTACTTTTACTTTTACTTGAGTACAGATTTTGGCTACTCTACCCACCTCTGCTAACCAGCACATTCACAAAAGCGATTCGAGTACATTCACAAAATAAAACGTGTGGTACTTCATATACTTTGAATTTCTCTCGCTGTGTGAGGTTCTCCACACTCCAGTTGTTGTCGTTTATCCAAACTAGCGTGAGCTGTAAAGACTCCGCCCTATTCTGAAAAGGGGTGGGGAGCAGCAGCTCATTTGAATTTAAAGAGACACACAAAAACTGTGCGTTTTTGCTCCCATTCAAATATGGATTTTCAAAACGTCCCATAATAAATAATACAGGGTATTTTTTGCTGAATCTTCACAGACACACTCACTTATATTAAATCTTGTGAAAAGGGCACCCCTATAGGATCCTTTTAAAAAAATGTGCACTAATGAATTGAGCAAAATGAGACATAGAACATTTTTAGAATTTTTTTTCATACTTTCAGGCTGATTTAAATTGTGCGAAAAAAATGTTCATCGGCAATTCGATGTCAGAACTGGGTGATCCTTTGCATGCGTTATTCGAGTCTCGTTACAGAGGTACAGCCTTCGGCAAGTCAATTACATCAGTGCAAATAACAAGCGGCTTCACCTCCGGGAAACAAAGTGATTTTTAGTCACTTCCTGTAGGAGAACTGCAGGCTGGCACAGGTGTTAATATGACAGGCAGAACAAAGCAGCGCAGGGACCTGTGATTGAGCCTCACGGGACACGCAGAGACTAAATTAATCAGAGCACACCCTGCCAACGAGAATCCTTTTGAGATTTCCCAAAGAGCTCTACGCCGCTGCGGTAAAACGAGGAAAAAAAGAAAGGCAGAAGAGCAGGCCGAATGCGGCGGGGTTTTTATGGGGGTCTGTGTTTAGGAAATGCAATTCGGAGAGAATTTGTAGCTGTCATTAGGCTGTAAAAGGAGGCGAGACGGGTTCACATGAATGTGGCGCTGACAGCACTCCGAGGCGTTTTTAAACAAGGGCTCTGCTATGGGTGATATACTTTTATAGCACTCGGAGAAATCTGGGAACGCCGTTCCATCTGGAGGGAGTGCTGGTGCATTCAGTCGACGGGTTGCGAAACAAGAGCAGACATTTCCACAGTCATATTCCTGTCACTGCTTCTGAGAGACGATTTATAGGCCTCTGTAGAAGACGCAGAGAGAAAGTCAGATAAGGTGGATGGGAAACCTTGCACGCACACACACACACACACACACACACACACACACACACACAGAGAGGAGACTGTTTTAAATCGACACAGATGCACCTGCACAGAAACTGCAGCCGAGCAAAATATTGAACAAATTACAGAATGCTCACTGTTTTTGCTGGTGATATAAAATGAAGCAACAAGCAACTGTTTGAGTGGTGATACAAACAAATCTTTGAAATCAGAGATTTTAATCAATTCATCACAAGACTGATTCAATACGACCTTGAATCAGTATGATTTTGCTTTTGAAGTCACAATTTACATCTCTACCAAGTCAATATATTTTGCCATGTGTACTGTACAGCATGTAAAATACATAAAATCGTGCTTTTGTTAAAAATAGCATTGAAAGCATACCTGGATTACTGTATATTTTCCAAGGTTTTTAATGCATTATGCAGGCTTAATTGGCTCTGAAATGACGACTAGTTGGTTAAAATGATTTCTCTTCGTTTGGGTAGATCAAACAAGATCTCTCTCAAATATGTTTAGAAAGCCCAACCTGAAGCATCCCTGAAAACAGAACGCCTGTCTTAAACACACATTAGGATGGATGAGACACGAGCCGCAGGATTCCTCATCAGTGCCCAGCTCACATCCTCAACATACACACGCCAATATCCTCCGGCACGCACAAACACACACACACACACACAACATAGAATCACAAGCATGTGCACGTGCACCACATCCCAACCTGCCAATTATCATCAATTAACATCTGCCTTTAATCATCTCCATGTTAATTCACACTGGCTGAAACCCCACAACCTACATAAAGGAGAATTACTGTAAAAAACCCTTAAACATACACCTGTGACCGCATGCCAATTCAATTAGCAGATTTTCTTCTACTTAATAATAATAATAATAATAATAATAATAATAATAATAACAAATATAGCTGCAAATATCAGGGCCAAGCACAAACACACAATAAGTCATGCCATCATGGTTTGGAGCATCAGACTAACTACAACAATGAGCAATTACACAGACATATTAAGATCATTTTAGGCAAAATGGCAGAAAAATCATTTGCACAATCATTAGTAATCTGATTTAATGACTTTTGACCAATAGGTGATGCTTTGCCCAAACTAATGTGGTGTGGTCAGAGTGAGGTGAGAATGAAACATGTAAAGTTTGGTCTCAACATGTCAAAACACTGCAGAGATACAGCCTCAGTCATGAAAACATTGTCGTCTATCAACACGAAATCTGTAACTTTTTTGTGCCGACATGGACTGAAGATGATACAATGAAATTTTTGTGAAAATTGGACAAAATGCGTTGGAGGAGTTTGGAAAAGTAGGTTTTAAAAAACAAAATGGCGGACAAGAACTTCAGTTAACTATGGCAAAACTTGTATCTATTTTCTCGGCATGAGCCAAGGAATCTATTAAAAGACCTTTTTTATTAAAAAAGGTTAATTTAAGCAAAAGTTATTAGTATTTTGGAAATATCATTATAACATTTGACCACAAAGTGCAACTGAGTCAAAACCTTTTGAGTACCTTCAGGGCATGGCGTCGATGACGCATATTGAATTTCATAACAACATGCTAATGTGTTCGTAAAATATAGCATTATACGACAATTAAAAATGTCCGACAACCAAAATGGCCAATATGCAAAAATAGGTTATCGTTCGACTCAGCATGCTGCACCGAATCAGATAAGACCAGTTTTTACGTTTTTTTGGGGGAAAACCAATTAGAAGTTATAAGCAAAAATAAAAAAATAGTATTTTCAGACCACTAGGAGGTGTTGCGCCAAAACTGTCCTGGTTCCCTCAGGTCATGGTTGGCATAACATATAGCAAGTTTGATCAGAATACACTAAAGCACAGCAGACATATAGCCATTAGGGGTGACCCCTAACGGCCGTTTCACACCGCAAGCGTGAGCGGCGCGTGAGCAGCGCGTATTTTTTTCGGCGCCCATGTTAATCAATGAGTGCATTCACACCGGGAGCAGGAGCAGCGCGTGAGCGTCAAGCAGGAGCGTCGCGTGAGCAGCAGTGAAGCGGGGGTTTCGGCGGCGAGCCTATTTTTGCTGCGCTGCTGACGCTCCTGACACTCAATTAAAGTGAAAGCAACCTTTTAAAGGACAAAATAAATGTGATTTCACACAAAAAGTGCCTAAATTGCACACAGGAAGCACGTGTAGTGTATTTGAACAATAACTGGAGTATGTCAGAGAAGAAAACGAAGAATAAAAAATATCTGTGGAAGATTTTAGCAATTTAAACTTGTTTTGATTATTCAGTTTGGGTGAAAGTATGGTTATGATTATAAAGAATAAAGTAAACTAGCCAGAAAATATAACAAACTTTCGTTTAGTTTAGTATTTAATATTCAGACAGGTAAAGGATCGGTCTGCAGCTGCAGTCACGGTGTAAAGCGAAAGCACACTTTTGATGGACAAAATAAATATAATATCACAAAAGCGCTCCAAATGCACACAAGAAGCACATGTGGTGTGTTTTAACAATAACTGGAGTATGTCATTAAAGAAAACGAAGAATAAAAATCATCTGTAGAAGATTTACCCATTTAAACTTGTTTAAATTATTCGGTTTGGGTGAAAGTATTATAAAACGTAAAGTAAACTACCCAGAAAATATAATAATTTATTTTAGTTTAGTATTTAATGCTCAGACAGGAATAGGCTCTATCATTGTGGGAGCCGCTGTTGTGACGCTGCACCAACGCTTTCAGTGTGAATACTCTCGGGGGTCTGCAGCTGCAGTCACGGTGTAGTTACGCTGAAGTGCTGCTCACGCGCTGCTCACGCTTGCGGTGTGAAACAGGCGTAATAGTCGAAGATTCGATAAATCGATATGCTGAGCCTGATTCGACCAACGATCTCACGGTCGAATCTTCGTGTGTGTTATGAAACGAGGATCATACCATTTTGGCAATATGGGGGTGCTCAATATTTTAAAGACGTGCCGCGGCGCTGAGCTGAGCATCGGTGTGCGACCCCTTAAAGGGTGCTGAGTTTTGCACCGCGCCTTTAAAATTAGAACACATTCAATGAGTGTACACACACCGGCGGCAGCATTCAGCGCCTGTCCGTGGCCACTCAGGAAGTTGTTTAAAATCCTGCCGCACCATTTCGTGCAGCTCATCTGTCAGTCAATTCAAAATTGAGCTCGCGTGTATATAATGTGCGCGTCAGGCGGCGGTGTGAGTGAGATCCTGAGGCGTGGGAATGAGCTTCGCCTACGTCTTCACCCGCTTTAGGCACAATCGGCTTCAGAACGGTCATGTAAACGCACTCAAAGTGTTCTTTTCCTCTCTAGGCAGGTATTTATTTTTAGGTTTATTTATCAAAATGTTCTTTTATATATTTGTGTGATGTTCTGTATTTCGATCGCGGCGTTAACATGTTATGAGAAAACGGTTTATTAATGTTTATCCATCACATTACCTTTTAGGCTATTTAAACCTAAATAAGAAAGCCATTGTCAGTTCGTCTGTCAGTTGGCAGGCAGTTTTGGTCGCTTTATTAAAAGTTGTTGCTGTGTGCAGTGTGTAAAGGAAAATAAAAATAGTTTTACCCTTCTGCTGACAGTGTCGTGCCCCTCCCAACCCATTCACACGCACATAGATGATTCGACTATCAGTCGACCATAGAGAGATTCGACAATTCTGATTCGATTGTCTAAATCCTTAGTCGAGGACAGTCCTAATAGCCATACCTGTCAAGTATCCCGTTTTGGCCGGGAAAGTCCCGTATTTTACCATTCTTTCCCGCCGTCCTACCGTATTAGTATTTTCCTGTAAATCTCCCTTATTTTATCCTGTGTTATTAAAAAAATTAAAAAAATACCGGAGGAAAAAAACAAATACTTTCCAATCTGAGCGTAATTAGTAATTAGAGCGATAACTGGCATCTGCAGTAGCCTACTACACTATAGTGGCCGTCATCACTAGGTTAAGTGTGTAAGGTCAGATGACGAGTGACAACGTGGGAAAAAATACAAAACAGAGACGGATGATGGTCGTAAGACGAAAGGCACTACTTCCAAAAAACCCAAACCCTCGTGTAAATACCGTGATCAATGGGACAGCGAATTTAATTTTCTGAAGAGGAGCAGGTGGGGGACAGTCACGTGTTTTGTAAGTTTTGTAACTGCGACTTCATCATGTGCGACAGCGGAAGATCTTTTAAAGTGACAGTAACCACTTATAATGACAATGTAAAGAACTAAAGTAATTGCTCACTAAATATGCTCTGCTCTTGACTAAATAACTTCAGTACCTTTAATAAGGATTAATCTATATATAATTCATAACTTATGCAATGCAAACTGATAACAATTTATGTATATTTCCTACTTGCTAAGTTGTTATACAGGTAGGAAGAGCACAGGTACAAATGAAAAGTATTATTATTATGGGTTTATGGGTTGATCCTTATGTGAGGATCAACCCAATGATGAGGCTTTTGTTTGGGTGTTTGTTGAGTTGCGATTACACAGACTCTAGGTCCTGCAAGGGCTGATGGGAATGTGTGCACAATCTACGCTCAGTGTAAAAGTTTAACAGCGTTCGGCTTTAAAGGCGAGCGGCCCAACGGAGAAGCATGTCGAGCGTCCAACCTGCAGACGTTTGAGTCTGGTAGGTCTGCTCTTATCTTCACACACAGATCTGCCCTCGCACAGGAGATACTGCCAATCAAGGGTGAATGTGTGTGCGTGAATCTTACGTGCTTCTCTCCTTCGATCCTCTTGTCTGCGAGCTGAACGGCTTCCAGGTACTTAAAATGCAGCTCCATGAGTCTGTCAACCTGCAGAAAGAGAGCGAGGGTGAGCATACGTTACAAATGCACCGAAACGCCACACCAACGGCAAGAAGAGATGCTTTAGGACTCAAAAGTTATGTTATGTAAATGATATTCATATCTAGCTGCGGTGGCGGCGGTGAAACCCCACACAAGACGAATGGTGGTTGTGTTATTTAAAGACAAAAAGAGACATTCGTCTTCCTCTTTCTAGCGATTCCCGTGACAATTTGGAGACAAACAGAACTGAGGCATGATGCCCATATGGCCGAAATCTTTTAGCTGGTGAAACTACCAATAATGCAGTGCTCCTGTCAGAGTGATGAAACAGGGCCCGGCAGGACTGTGAGGGTTATTTTAAGAGTAGCGACCGCTGAGCGATAACAGCACACGTGTCCATCCAGGTGATGTATGGAGACCCCCGACAGAGACTAAAGGAGACGTATAACACAAGGCGGAGAGAACCGCGTGAACACAGTGGAGTGTGTGCAAACAGCACACGCATGAAACATTACACTGACCACGACAATCAGACAGAGAGAAAGAGAGAGAGAGAGAGAGAGAGAGAGAGAGAGAGAGAGAGAGAGAGAGAGAGACACCAGAGAGAGAGAGAGAGAGAGAGAGAGAGACCAGAGGGAGAGAGACACCAGAGAGAGAGAGAGAGAGACCAGAGGGAGAGAGACACCAGAGAGAGAGAGAGAGAGAGAGAGACCAGAGAGAGAGAGAGACCAGAGAGAGAGAGAGAGAGAGAGAGAGAGACCAGAGAGAGAGAGAGACCAGAGAGAGAGAGAGAGAGAGAGAGAGAGAGAGAGAGAGAGAGAGACACCAGAGAGAGAGAGAGAGAGAGACCAGAGAGAGAGAGAGACCAGAGAGAGAGAGAGAGAGAGAGAGAGAGAGACCAGAGAGAGACCAGAGAGAGAGAGAGAGAGATCAGAGGGAGAGAGACACCAGAGAGAGAGAGAGATCAGAGGGAGAGAGACACCAGAGAGAGAGAGAGAGAGAGAGAGAGAGAGAGAGAGAGAGAGAGAGACACCAGAGAGAGAGAGAGAGAGAGAGAGAGAGAGAGAGACCAGAGGGAGAGAGAGAGAGAGAGAGAGAGAGAGAGAGAGAGAGAGAGAGAGAGAGAGAGAGAGAGAGAGAGACACCAGAGAGAGAGAGACACCAGAGAGAGAGAGAGACACCAGAGAGAGAGAGACACCAGAGAGAGAGAGAGAGAGAGAGCCATTAAATTCCATGCCCACTTAAAAAGTAGCGATGAACAGACCCTCCATCACAAAGCCCTGACCTACCGAGAGCTGAAGCCAGAGAACAACGCCCTCGGCCGACTGGTCTTAGAGCTGACGTCACAAACTGACAATAAAAACATAGCCAGACCAAACCAAATCATTAAAACACAAAAAGAAAAATACCTCAAACATTGGACAGTTGCAACAGAGAAACAGAGTAAATTGGAATGCTATTTGGCCCTAAACAGAAAATATGAATTGGCAGGATACCTGAGTAAAGTGAGCGACCCTAAGCTGAGGAAAGTCCTGAGCATGTACAGACTCAGTGAACACAGTCTGAGCATAGAGACAGGCAGACACAGACAGACCTGGCTGCCGAAGGAAGAGCGACTGTGTCCTCACTGCACAGAGAAGCAGCTGGAAACAGAGCTACATTTCCTGACATTCTGCCCCAATTATAAAAACATTAGAGACACATTCTATCCCATTTTCACAACCCATCAGAACGACTTCCTTCAATTATCAAATATGGACAAACTCCCACTCCTGCTCGGAGAAAGCCCAGCGAACCAAACCTGGCTGCCAGATACGTGAAGTCCTGTCACGACAAAAGAGCCTCCAGCAGGACAGAGCTAACCACTTTGTAAATATTAGAAGATTGGACATTTTTATTGCTATGTTTATTTTCATGTAATTTTATTTTATTTGTATTATTATTTATTTCGTATAGTGTTATGAATGCTTTGGCAATGTAAAGATTTCCTTCACCATGCCAATAAAGCTATTTGAATCTTGAGAGAGAGAGAGACCAGAGGGAGAGAGACACCAGAGAGAGAGAGAGAGAGAGAGAGAGAGAGAGAGAGACACCAGAGAGAGAGAGAGAGAGAGAGAGAGAGAGAGACCAGCGAGAGACCAGAGAGAGAGAGAGAGAGATCAGAGGGAGAGAGACACCAGAGAGAGAGAGAGATCAGAGGGAGAGAGACACCAGAGAGAGAGAGAGAGAGAGAGAGAGAGAGAGACACCAGAGAGAGAGAGAGAGAGAGAGAGAGAGAGAGAGAGACACCAGAGAGAGAGAGAGAGAGAGAGAGAGAGAGAGAGAGAGAGAGACCAGAGGGAGAGAGAGAGAGAGAGAGAGAGAGAGAGAGACACCAGAGAGAGAGAGACACCAGAGAGAGAGAGAGAGAGAGAGAGAGAGAGAGAGAGAGAGAGAGAGAGAGAGAGAGAGAGAGAGAGAGAGAGAGAGAGAGAGAGAAAGAGGAAGAAAGAAAACAAGCAAAAATATAGCTGCAAGCAGCCATTATCGGGGCCAAGCGCAAAGAAGAAGACAAGACATGCCAGCATGGCTGGAAGTCTCAAGCCAACTGCAACAATGAGCCATTAAGGACCTATTAAGTTGATTTTAGGCAAAATAGCAGTCAAATTTTAAATACAGTCAATAATAATGGTTTAATGGTTTATCACTTTCGACCAATAGGTGTCACTGTTACGAAACTGATGTGGTTTAGTCAGATTGAGATGACAATGACACATGCAAAGTTTGGTGTCAATATGTCAAAGCATTGCAGAGATACAGCCTCAAGAGTAATTTTTGCATCATGGCTCAACTCTGTTGCAGTGGTATATGAAAACTGTTTTGTCTATCAATCCGAAATCCATAAGTATTTGTCAGCATGGTCTGAAGACGATACGGATCAATTTTGGTGAAAATCGGACAAACGGTCTAGGATGAGTTTGAAAAAGTAGGTTTTTAACAAATAACAAGACGGAGGACAGATAGGTTTGCAAAATATGGCACAATTGGTATCCATGTTCTCGGCATGAGCCATTGACTGTATTATGACCAGTTTCATTACAATGGGTTAATTTAATCAAAAGTTATTCGCATTTCTGTACATTTTATTACAACTTTTGACCACAAGGTGGCGCTACCCCGAAACTTTTTGAGTATCTTCAGGACATGGAGCGGAAGACACATACCGAGTTTTGTAACGATACGCTAATGCATTCTTAAATTATAGCATTAGCATTTTAAACCATAATACTGCATTGAAGTCAATGGGAATTTCATGTTTTGTTTTATTATAGCGCCACCAAGAGGCACAATCCCACCAATTTTTTTATGTGTCCTCATAGTGAGCCCATACATATGTGTGTCAAGTTTGGTGAAAATATCTCATTTTGTTTTGGAGTTATAGACATTTATATGAAAAAACACGTAAAAAAGGACTGACACCTGACTTTGATTGGATTTTACTACCCCTTACTATCAATATTTTGAGATTTGGGCATTAGCGTATAGCTATCGACCTATGTTTCCGAACTTCTGAGGCTGGTTTCGTCTCGATCGGACTAGCGGTTTCGAAGATATCAGCAAATGTTTTTTAAGCACTAAATTACAACTCTGCGCAAACCATATGCCGAAACCTGGCAAGTCTGGTATCGTTGGAGTCGGCAAGGATTCAGGAGACCAAAAAACACACTCCCATCAAAATATGTCAACCACACCCAAAGTTATAAGCGTTTGAAAAAAAAAATTCTCCACTAGGTGGCGCTGTTTCGAAACTTCTCAGGCTACTTCAGGGCATCGTGGTGATGACCCATACCAAGTTTCATAACAATCTGTTCATGCGTTCATAAAATACAGCATTTTTGCACATAATTCAAAATGGCCGACATCCAAAATGGCCGACATGGTAAAATTGGATATCAGTCGACTCGGCATGACGCCCTGAATCTAATGAGAGCAATTTTATGATTTTTGGATAAACGGTTCAGAAGTTATAAGCCAAAATAGGCATTTTTCGTATCTCCGGACAGGTAGGTGGCGCTGCGCCGAAACGCTGCATGTTGCTTCAAGTCATGCTTGTGATGACATGTACCAAGGTTGGTTTGAATACGATAAAGCGTTGCGGAGATATAGCCTTTAGTGTGTTTTTGCAACCTCCACGTAAAATTTGTTTGTGCGTTTATTGAAAACGATTGGACGAATCAACTTGAATTCCATAACTTTTTGTCAACATGCTCTGAAGATGATCTGTTTCAATTTTCGTGAAAATCGGAGCAACGGCCTAGGAGGAGTTCGAAAAAGTAGGTTTTTCAGAAAATTCAAAATGGCGGGAAAATTTGCATACCGGAAAATGACATCATAGGGTGAAATCGAATCGGCTTGAGCCAAGGAATCCGATGAAAAAAGAATTTTGTTTCTAGCCCTTAGGGGTCAAAAGTTATAAGCATAAATATGAGTGAAACTTTGGACAGGTGGTGGCGCTAGAGGGATTGAGTTAGAGGCACCAAATTTGCTATAGTGACAGCTCAGACTGGCCTCTATGAGTGTGCCAAATTTCACAACTTTTTACCATACGGTTCTATGGGCTGCCAGAGACTCCTATGGCGGAAGAAGAAGAAGAAGAAGAAGAAGAAGAAGAAGAAGAAGAAGAAGAAGAAGCAGAATAATAATAATAGGAACACTAACGATTTCAATAGGTGCCTCCGCACCTTCGGTGCTTGGCCCCTAACAAGCAGCCATTATCGGGGCCAAGCGCAAAGAAGAAGACAAGACATGCCAGCATGGCTGGAAGTCTCAAGCCAACTGCAACAATGAGCCATTAAGGACCTATTAAGTTGATTTTAGGCAAAATAGCAGTCAAATTTTAAATACAGTCAATAATAATGGTTTAATGGTTTATCACTTTCGACCAATAGGTGTCACTGTTACGAAACTGATGTGGTTTAGTCAGATTGAGATGACAATGACACATGCAAAGTTTGGTGTCAATATGTCAAAGCATTGCAGAGATACAGCCTCAAGAGTAATTTTTGCATCATGGCTCAACTCTGTTGCAGTGGTATATGAAAACTGTTTTGTCTATCAATCCGAAATCCATAAGTATTTGTCAGCATGGTCTGAAGACGATACGGATCAATTTTGGTGAAAATCGGACAAACGGTCTAGGATGAGTTTGAAAAAGTAGATTTTTAACAAATAACAAGATGGAGCACAGATATGTTTGCAAAATATGGCAAAATTGGTATCTATCTTCTCGGCATGAGCCAATGAATGTATTATGACCAGTCTCATTACAATAGGCTAATTTAATCAAAAGTTATTAGCATTTTTGTACATTTTATTACAACTTTTGACCACAAGGTGGCGCTGCCCCGAAACTTTTTGAATATCTTCGGGACATAGAGCGGAAGACACATACCGAGTTTTGTAATGATACACTAGTGCATTCTTAAATTATAGCATTAGCATTTTAAACCGTAATACTGCATTGAAGTCAATGGGAATTTCATGTTTTGTTTTATTATAGCGCCACCAAGAGGCACAATCCCACCAATTTTTTTATGTGTCCTCGTAGTGAGCCCATACATATGTGTGTCAAGTTTGGTGAAAATATTTCATTTTGTTTTGGAGTTATAGACATTTATATGAAAAAACACGTAAAAAATGACTGACACCTGACTTTGATTGGATTTTACTACCCCTTACTATCAATATTTTGAGATTTGGGCATTAGCGTATAGCTATCGACCTATGTTTCCGAACTTCTGAGGCTGGTTTCGTCTCGATCGGACTAGCGGTTTCGAAGATATCAGCAAATGTTTTTTAAGCACTAAATTACAACTCTGCGCAAACCATATGCCGAAACCTGGCAAGTCTGGTATCGTTGGAGTCGGCAAGGATTCAGGAGACCAAAAAACACACTCCCATCAAAATATGTCAACCACACCCAAAGTTATAAGCGTTTGAAAAAAAAAATTCTCCACTAGGTGGCGCTGTTTCGAAACTTCTCAGGCTACTTCAGGGCATCGTGGTGATGACCCATACCAAGTTTCATAACAATCTGTTCATGCGTTCATAAAATACAGCATTTTTGCACATAATTCAAAATGGCCGACATCCAAAATGGCCGACATGGTAAAATTGGATATCAGTCGACTCGGCATGACGCCCTGAATCTAATGAGACCAATTTTATGATTTTTGGATAAACGGTTCAGAAGTTATAAGCCAAAATAGGCATTTTTCGTATCTCCGGACAGGTAGGTGGCGCTGCGCCGAAACGCTGCATGTTGCTTCAAGTCATGCTTGTGATGACATGTACCAAGTTTGGTTTGAATACGATAAAGCGTTGTGGAGATATAGCCTTTAGTGTGTTTTTGCAACCTCCACGTAAAATTTGTTTGTGCGTTTATTGAAAACGATTGGACGAATCAACTTGAATTCCATAACTTTTTGTCAACATGCTCTGAAGATGATCTGTTTCAATTTTCGTGAAAATCGGAGCAACGGCCTAGGAGGAGTTCGAAAAAGTAGGTTTTTCAGAAAATTCAAAATGGCGGGAAAATTTGCATACCGGAAAATGACATCATAGGGTGAAATCGAATCGGCTTGAGCCAAGGAATCCGATGAAAAAAGAATTTTGTTTCTAGCCCTTAGGGGTCAAAAGTTATAAGCATAAATATGAGTGAAACTTTGGACAGGTGGTGGCGCTAGAGAGATTGAGTTAGAGGCACCAAATTTGCTATAGTGACAGCTCAGACTGGCCTCTATGAGTGTGCCAAATTTCACAACTTTTTACCATACGGTTCTATGGGCTGCCAGAGACTCCTATGGCGGAAGAAGAAGAAGAAGCAGAATAATAATAATAGGAACACTAACGATTTCAATAGGTGCCTCCGCACCTTCGGTGCTTGGCCCCTAATGAAAGAACCAAACAGAAAAACAAACAGGAGGACAAAACATGACAACACAAAACTAAAGGAAATAAAGACCAAAAACAAACAGAAGAATAAATGAAAAAAGTGAACAAACCAACAAAAGAAATAAATGACAGACTGAAAGAATTAAGAAAGACAGAATAAGTTAAACGAAAGACAAATTGAAAGAAACAAAAACAAACAAAGCAGAAGGAAATAATGAACAACGAATGAAAGAACAAATAAATACGCTGAACAGAACAAAAAAATTAAAAAAGAACTATAAAAAGAAGAAAAAGTATGAGCAACCAACAAGAGTGAACATAAATCAAACCACAACACAATGGGGAAAAAAAGAAAGAAAAAGGAAACAAAAGCGATAAATGAAAACGAGTGGGGAAAAAACCCAGCAAACCAAAATAAAGAAAAGAAAAAAAAAAAAAAAAAAGAAAAAAAAAATGAGAGGGAATGGTTGAACACCGAAAAAAGAGGAAATAAAACAATAGGCTGGAATGAATGAATAAAATATTATTAAAAAAAAGAACAAAACGAACGTACGAACTGAACGAACAAAAAAAAGAACAAAGAACAAAAACCAACAAACAAGTGCAAACGAAAAAGCAAACCAATGAATGAAACGAACAAACGACTGAAAGAAGGAATAAAAGAAATCCAACTAACAAAAAGCACAAACGAACGAACGATTGAAAAAGATTGAACAAAAGTATTAATGAATAATGAAGAAAACATTTATTTAAATTCTACTCAAATCTTCTTTCGCATGTTTCTGTCTTCAATTTTGTCAATTATAATCAAGCACTTTATAACAGTGTCTCATTTGTTAACATTAGTTAAGGCATTAACTAACAAAGAGCATTGTGTTTTTATAGCATTTAATAATGTTAGTCAATTCAAATGTTCATATTAGTTCACAGTGCATTAACTATACGTTAACAGATGCAACTTTTGATCTTGGTAAATGTTGAAATCAGCAAAGGTTAATAAATGCTGTTGTTCATTTTTAGTTCATGCCAACTAATGTAATAAACTAATGGCACAGCTGAGACTTTGGTCATGTTTGCTTTCTAAATGAATGTGACTAAGCTCATCGTGTCAAAGCACCACAGCAGGTTGTGTATTCTCTTTACGGTCGCATTAAACCCGTCTGCCTCGAGCGCTCTTTTGTCGTCACTCTGCCATTTTTAGAAACAGAAGATAATAAAGCCGTAGCGTCAGCTGTCTTATTTTTACCTTCTCGCAGTCGTTCTCTGTGAACTTGCTGAGGAGACGACTTCTCTGCTGGCCTTTGAGGTTCCTCAGCATGGAGGCGATGATGGAACACACGTGCTCTGGGAGAAGAAAACAAGGCTTTTAGTGTCCTCATCTCACACACTTCACACTAGATCAAGTGAAAACACAGAGCAATGAGTGGGAGGTGACAACCAACGTGCTTTTCTAGAGCGAGAACATGAAACTCAACGTCCTCGGTTTACACGAGTTCTCCTGCAGTTTGAGAAATACGTCTCAAACTTTCTCTTGTAGCTGTCAGAGCGATTCCAGCTCATGATCAGAAGAAAACACAGTAAAGTTGACTCAAGAAACTGCAGAACAAACCTGAATATAAGAGTCAGAAGTGGCTTTTTAAAGCTTGTGGCTTTAAAATGAGTCTCTAAAATTTAAAATATCAGTTTTCTATGTGAATATTTGTAAAATGTAATGTATTCCCATGATATATTTCAGCATTATTACCTCTAGATCCTTTAGAAATCATCCTAACATGATGACTTGATGCTCAAGAAACATTTATGATTATTATCAATGTTGAAAACAGTTGTGATGCTTCATATTTTTGTGTGGAAACAACTGATGCAATTTCTTCAATTTAATCGGCTTTAATTATATAGGACACATTTCTTATCAGGCCGATAATAATAACATTAAAAAATGAACATATGGTGGCTGATATATTGTGCATCCCTAATAAAAATATACAAACATGTCTCTCTTTTTTGTCTTGCAGCTTTTTAAAATCCATTTTATAGGCAGCATCAACACAGAGTCAAATTTTGTAATTTATTTAGACATAAAAAGAGAAATTGCACAGAAATTGCAGAGCGAGTCTGTGACTGCCTTGGAAAACTGCTGCAAATGGAAACTGCGAGGCTGCACTAAAAGCTTTAATGAACGTGGAGTGAAGTGCATGAATGTCTTTGCTCGCTGTCGCCTATAAAAACACTAATAAAGAAGCATTAGTGCTGAGCGAAGCGACACGCAACAAGACATCAGACACAACCGCACATTTGATCTGATGGCATGTTTCCGGCCAAGGAAGGAACAAGCTGAAATTACAGTAAGAATGTGTCCATCGGCACTTTAAAAAGAAAGATGTTCAACAATTTAAAGGGATCATTCATTCAAAGATAATAATTCTATCACCATTTACTCATTTCAAACCTTGACTTTCTTTCTTGGACAAAAGAAATTATTCAGAGAAAAAAATTACTGGTGAACTATTCCTTTAAACCCTATAGAGATAAAAACATATAAAGATAAAACTAACAAACAAAATGCAAAAAATGTGAAAGTTTTAACCGATTTTGTTAACTAACGTGGCGGAATAATGAATAATGTACCATTTTTGTTTGTTAATTAGTTGATAAAAAATTAAATGGATCAAAAAATCCATTAAAATGAAAGTGAACAAAAGAATTGTGAACTGAACAAAAAACAACAAAGAAAAGCAGAACGAACAAAAGTCAAACTTTTATTTGTTAATGCATGTGGCAGGGAATAAAATGTTTTGCTTTTCTTTTTAAATGTTTTGTTTGTTAGTTCTTTCACTGCAAAACAAGGAATAAAAACGAATGTGAGCAAACGAAAGTGAACTGAACAGAAAGCAACAAACAAAAAAAGGAGCGAACGAGAGAAAAATAAAACTAGCAAACAAAATAACGAAGAACAAAACATGGGAGACTTCTTCCCATGAAAGACCCATGAAAAAATATGAAAAAAACAGCAAACAAAAAAGAGAACAGAAAAAACAGTGACAAAGCATCAAAAAAGCGATTATTTTTAATTGTTTGTTAATGCATCTGGTAGTTATAGTGGTAGTTTTTCATTTTTTAGTTCCTTTACTGCAAAAACAAAAAAGCAAAAGATAAAACCAACAAACATGGAAAACCCCAAAAAACAAGTATGAAATGCCTATAGAAAAACCAGAAACAAAAAGGAGAAAAAAAAGAAAAGAAAAAAAAGAGTTATAAAGCAAAAAAAGCCAATCAACAAATTATTACAAGCGAAAATGTGAACGTTTCAGCCGAGTTTATTAATACATGTGACAGGAAATTTATTTTTGTTGTTGTTAATTCTTCCTATGAATAAAAATGAAAGTGAACGAACAAACAGTGACAATGGGAACAAACGAAAAGTGAGACGAAAGTGAACGGAACAAACAACAAAAAACAAACAAACAAAAGAGCAAACAAAAGCAAAAGATAAAACTAGCGAACAAGAAGAAAACACAAAAGGAGAGCAAAAAAGCGAAAGATAAAACTAGCAAAGAAAATGAACAAATCAACAAACAAAAGGAGAGCAAACAAAAGCAAAATATAAAACTAGCAAACAAAAAGAATAAACCTAACAAACAAAAGGAGAGCAAACAAAAGCAAAAGATAAAATTAGCAAACAAAAAGAACAAACAAAAGGGAAACACAAAACTAGCGAACAAAAAACTAACAAAAGGAGAGCAAACAAAAGTGAAAGATAAAACTAGCAAACAAAAAGATCAAACACAAGGAGAGCAAACAAAAGCGAAAGATAAAACTAGCAAACAAAAAGAACAAACACAAGGAGAGCAAACAAAAGCGAAAGATAAAACTAGCAAACAAAAAGAACAAACACAAGGAGAGCAAACAAAATTGAAAGATAAAAATAGCGAACAAAAATAAAAAACACAAAGAAACAAGAATGAAAAAAATACTAAAACAAAACTAAAAAGCAAACAAACAAAATGACAATGCAAAAAAAAAGCAAATCAACAAAGAATTACAAGTGAAAATATGAGTTGAGTATCTTAAGCCCTTTTCACACTGCACGTCGGACCCGCAGTATTCACTGAACATTGCCGGGTCGCCTTCTGTGTGAAAGCAGCCACGTCCCGGGATTGATTACCGAATTCGACCCGGGTCAGGACCTAGTAATATTGCGGTATTCGACCCGGGACGAGCGCTGTGTGAGCAAAAGCCGAAACTAATGCCGCAACGTGTACGTAGTTATCGTGCGACTCCTAGAGCTTGTTTTTTCAATAATACAACCCTGCAGTGCCAGAAGAGCTCGTCAGTGTTTAAACGCAGAGAGTGTTCGTATACAAAAGAAACTAAAATTAAACAAGCAGAAATGTGCGCAAACTGGACACAAGTCGAGACCACGGAGCTCCTTACTATCCGCGCTGAAGCTGAGATCGCTCGCCGTTATACGTCACATCCGGATGTCACGTGTCAACTCGACCCGGGACCGTTAAGTGGTGTGTGTGAAAGTGCACATATTACGGTATTTCGCTGGCAGTGTGAATGGACCAAATCTAGCGGCCCGGGAACAAATGCCGGATCGCATTATCCGTGTATTTGCCGGAATCGCAGTGTGAAAGGGGCTTTAATGCGTAAGGCAGGGAATGATAAATCACATCACAATCTGATTCATATTTATGGGTTAGTATGGCAGATTATTCTCAGATTAACTTAATTTAGCAACACACTTTAAAACACGAGTTTATAGGGAAGAATACTGTACCAAAAACATTTAAGGTCCTCTAAAACAACACGTTTAAAAGAGTTGTTCTTCATCAGGTTAAAAATCTATATTTAAACACCAACACTCACATATCATATAATCAGACGGCCTCGATAAAACGATTTAATTTGGCCTTGGCCTTCACCGCCGTCAAATGCAAATGAGCTAAACATCCTCTCTTTTATTGACAAACAGACATACAAACCATTATAGTCCAATAACTGACAATCAAGTAATTATATCATTTTAGAGGTGAAATTAAAGTGTGTAAATGTATAGGTGTGTGTGGGTGAGTGTTGTTGTGTGTGTATTCATGAGCAAAATGACCCATTTACTATTTATTATATTATCACCACCATCACTCCTTATCATCATCGTACCGCCATCATTGTGCTTTTTTCTTCTTCTATGTAATATTTATCGTTGTCACCACTTTCAATGGATCTATTAATTTTAGATAGTATGATAATAAGATAAGCCGACTCCCACATCTTTTCAGTCCCTACACTATCCTATACTTTTTCTTGTTCTCTAAACATCATCTCTTAACCAACACACGCATCCTAATGCCACGAGTAAACGAAGGAGACGCATTAATCAACAGAGGCGAGAGGAAGTGCTCGGTCAGCACTGGGTCTTCAAGGCGACTCGAGGCCACCGGGAGCGAAGGGGAGAAAGACGAGAACGTTATTAGCGCTGGAATAAACTGTCTGGGGCGAGGAATACAGCCACAGGGAGCCGAGGACAGCAGAGAGGGCTGAGATAAGTGCGTTATCTCACAGCTCTGCCTCGGGAAAGCTTTTGTCATCATTACACACAGGAAAGAAGACTCGGCTACCCAACTACATCACTCCAGGTCGTCCTGGCAACAGGGAGGAAAGGCCATTGGCTGGCAGGACGGCCAGTAGGGGGCGGTACTCTACTCTACGTGGGACAAACACAAATGAGCAATGGAGAGGGAGAAATGAACATACAAAGAATGGGGAAAAGTGTCATCCGACCATTTTTAGTTTGTAATATAATGTGATATAAAACAATAATTATTTAATAAAAAATGTATACACTTTAAAATGATTTACTATTATTTGTAATAAGGCACCAAACAAGAGTATAATAATTAATTAATAAAAAAAATCAAATATAATAAATAAATAAATCATATACATACATTTTATATTACACACACACACACACACACACACACACACACACACACACACACACACACACACACACATATATATATATATATATATATATATATATATATATATATATATAATACTTTTATACATTTTATAATTTATAAACTAATAAATATGTGTTTTTATTATAACACAATGTAATATTTAATTTAAAATAAAAATAAATAAAACCTAATTCTTAAAAATATAAGTAAAATATAACTGATTAATAAATTATTTCTGCATTTTATTTGAAAATATGATGTATATATAATAATAACAATAATAATAGGAAGTAATTTTATACATTTAATACTTTATTAAAATGTATAGTTAATAAATGTGTTTGTATTATTACACAATGTAATAAATTAATTAATTAATACAATTAAATGTAAAATAATTGTGAAAAATGTATTTAAAAAAAATATATATATATATATATATATATATATATATATATATTAAAAAATATATTTTTACATACTTTTATGAATTGAATAATTTATAAAAAATGTGTATAATTAATACATATATGTTTTTATTATTACACAATATGATGTTTAATTTACAAATAAAAATAAATAAATAAATCATTCTTAAAATTTATTTAAAATATAATGAATAAATTATATAACTGTATATATAACTGTATATATATATATATATATATATATATATATATATGAATGATTTTTTTCATTTTATTATTTATATTTAATAATTTATTTTTTAAAAAATCCCTGAGCTGTATATATATTTATTAATTTTACAGAATGTAAAAACGTATAAAAGTATTTATATACTATATATATATTACATATGTCAGCACTGTCAAATCAATTAACCACAATTAATAGCATCTAAAATAAAAGTTATATATATTTTTTCCTCCAATAAAATATTGCAAAACCTTTGGAAGTCATACATGTTGCTTTGTGCAAGGAACATACAAAAAAACAAATCCAACACCTTTATTCAGTGATATTCCTGCCAAAGCTGAACTGGATTAGAAAACGGCCCCATTAACATTAAACACCGGCTCTCGTGTGCAGCCAAATGTCACTGAGGTCAATGGCACCATTTTTGATCCGAGAGCAGCGGCAGAAGGGAAAACTGAAATGTCAACGTGTTTCTCAAGTGAAATATATGAATTCAGGAGATGTGAAACTCGATAGAAGAGCTTGACGACATAAAAAAAGAAAGCCGTGCAGGTTTGCAACAACGTGAGGGTGAATTTTAGCACAAAAAAAATCCCTTTAAAATCCCTTAACTAGGATTTCCAAACTGCTCTGCTCTGAAAACATGACTTGCGTTTTCACATATGCTCTTTCTGCAGAGAGAAGACAAAGGTGTTTTGTTACAGCTCAAGAAATTCCCTCCAAACAAAGCGGATTATCACATTATCAACATGCGAATCTGCAGCAAAAGAACAGCTAATTTTCAATAATGAATCCATTAGAGAAACCTTTGAGAGCAGCAGAACAATGATCCGATTCCAAGTTTCATTTCAAACAGGAGAATTAGCAGAGCTCTGGAGATCAGCGCAATTACACCAACGCTTTTGATCCAATTTAGCACAGCAATTCCAGCACTTTCCGCAATTATTACGTGTCCGGCAGAGATTAAAAAGCAGTTGAAAAGACAATCATTAGAAATAAATGAACTGCTGAGTCTCCCCTCCGCCATTTGTTCGGTTCACATTTGGCCAATTTTGAGTGGCCGCCGAGACGTCAAAGCAAATGAGTTTGTCTCAAACGTTGTCTTACATCTCTCTGAAGAATCATTATCCTCTGTAACCACAATCCTCTCGAGTTATTATGTCTAAAATGACTCAATAAAGACTAATAAATAATCAGCCAGACAGAACCACAGACTCACGACTCGCTTTTAGAGGAAGAAATCAGAGCTACGGTTATTTTAATACAACTCAAACTAAAACCATAAAAAGAACATTTTTCTTACTTGAAATAAAAATCTTCATTTATGTTATTTCAGCTAGTTCCCAAGGAAACATTACTCATTTTCATTTAGTTTAACTTAAAGGTGCACTATGTACATTTTTTTCAGTAAAATATCTCAAATCCACCAGGCTAGTGTTATATATTTTGTTCATTTGAGTTCTTCCAATATCCCAAATGTTTCCAACTATTTGTAAATTGTGAGAAAATTGCTATTTTAACCAATGAGCCGGGACATCTGAGGGCGTCGCCTGTCTATTTCGTCATATATGCGTTTCTGGTTTTATTCTGCAGAAGAATATGAGAATCCTCACATATACCATTTCTTTCTAAAAAGGAACATAATTGTGAAGACACGGCCTTTTCTAGTATTTTTGATAGAAACAGTGGATTCGAGATTGGCCTGTAATTGACTAATTCTTTAGGATCAAGTTGCGGTTTTTTAATAAGTGGTGTAATTATAGCCAACTTAGAAGTTTTCGGTACATATCCTAATGTCAAAGATGAATTAATGCTATTAAGCAGAGGATCTATGACCTCTGGAAGTATCTCTTTTAATAGCCTAGTCGGTATAGGGTCAAGCATACATGTTGTTGATTTTGATGATTTAATGAGTTTAGCCAATTCTTCTCCTCCTATAGCAGTGAATGAGTGTAATTTTTCCTCAGTGACACTACAGCGCTCTGTCTGAAGTGATACTGTAGTAGACGGCTGCATGGTTATAATTTTATTCCTAATATTATCAATCTTACTAGTAAAGAAGCTCAAAGTCATTACTGCTGTGTTGTTTACAAACGTCAGAAGCTGAAGCTTTATTTTCTGATAATTTAGCCACTGTATCGAATAAATACTTAGGGTTGTGTTTGTTTTCTTCTAAAAGAGTTGAGAAATAAGCAGATCTAGCAGTTTTTATGGCCTTTCTATATGCCATCATGCTCTCTTTCCACAAATTGCGAAAAACTTCCAGTTTTGTTTTCTTCCAGCTGCGTTCAATTTTTTTGGCTGCTGTTTTAAGGGCCCGAGTGTGCTCGTTGTACCACGGCGTTGGATTATTTGCTTTAATCTTCTTTAAGCGCCGGGGAGCAACTATATCTAAAGTGCTAGTAAAGAGAGAGTCAATAGTTTCTGTTGCAGCATCAAGTTCCTGTAATGCTGAGGAGATGGAACTGATGAGGAAGATTATGTACAAAGCAATCTTTAGTGGCAGTGGTTATCGTCCTGCCATATTTGAAGCGAGGGGATGTTTGTAACAATAATCTCAGGGGGTGCACTCATTTAAAGTAATGTAATCGTCAGGTTTTAGCCAGGTTTCTGTCAAGCACAGCACATCTAAGTTATGATCTATAATCATATCATTGACAACAAGCGTTTTTGGAGAAAGGGATCGAATATTCAGCAACCCGAGCTTTATCAATTGTTCATCCGTATTATATCTGTTGTTTATTTGTTGGACATCAATTAAATTTTTACTGTTGAATGGTTTTGATGGTTTTTTGTATTTACGAATTCGGGGAACAGACACAGTCTCTATATGATAATATCTAGGTGAAAGAGTCTCTATGTGCTGGGATTTAGCTGACTTTGGTGACGTGAGACAGCTAGCAGACGGTTGGTTTAGCCAGTTTGTCTGCTTCCTGACCTGGGCCCCAGTGAGTCAAGGTTTAGCTCTAAGACTATGTGCCAAATTACTAGAGAGAAGAGCGACATTACATCGCTCACTATGTAATGTTGCTCTTTTTTTTAGTGTATTACACATATAATACACTAAAATACACTAAAACCATTACATTTAGTTAAAATAACACAAATTAAAACTTTAAAATAAAAATGTTATTGAATATTTAAATAAAAACTAATGCAAAGTATTATTATAGTATCTAAAATAACACTGGTCAGAATTATGCAGAATTATTATCCCCTGCTGGGCGTCTCAACTTTAATCTGTCGTATCCTGAGGATGTTCATCTTACAGACCCTGGAGCGACGCTGCAGTGGCCTTCATCCCTGCGGCGGGACCAAAACCCAAATCTTCAGCTACTTTATCAACACACACACACACACACACAAACACACAACGGTCAAACTGTACTCAAGAAGTTTAAAATGGCTGCCGAGTTGAAAGTTCACTGCAACAGACAGACGACTCATTTCACATCATTAGCTAAAACACATCCTGACAATTTCTCAATTCTAACACTTTTCAGCTCAACGACATCTAATTATTCAGTGAAAAGAAAGTGTCCAGGCTTCTTTTCATACGGTTGAGCTTGAGCTGCAAACGCTGTGGCAGATTAACGCCGGCTCTTTTATTTGTGCCTGTCAGGATTGTTTACCTGCGGACGCCGGTCCGTTTAAGTTCCTCATACAAAAGGAGGACGCTGTAAATTTGTTTGGTGATTAACGGCACAGAAGTTTTAATGGAACTTTTTTGTTGTTCTTCTCATTTCTTTCACACCATTATCCGTCAATAAAAGACTTAGTGCACAATGGTAATGTGGCAGAACACATTATTTCTCCTTGGTAAATCTTTCTTTTCTGCTTGCAAATGGAAAGCGCGTTTTCTAATCAGCTAATTACGAATGCTAATGCGAGCATGCGGTCCCCCGTCATGGAGTCGAATACATTTCAGAAGGGTTTACAGGGATCAGTCTGAAGTTTCTCATCGGCCGGAAGAGCTTAGCTGTTTAATTACTCCAACTCTCAGTCGTCAAAGCTGATAATTAATTCATCAGTTTAATGCAGCTGCGTCTTCATAAGCACCTTTTGTCCCTGAATAGACGTCAAGAATTAAGACAATAACAGCTGACTGATGGCGGGCGTAATCTCACACCGACCATATTTCGCAGGATCAAGTCATAATGTGACCGTGTTTCCGAAGGCAACAAAGAAACCAATTTATGAACAATAAAAATGTGCACATATGTTTTTAATACCAAGGATAAAGAGTTGGTTGAGGACAAATTAGCTAAGCCAGAACATATAATGCAAATCTATTTTGCACATGCATTACCGGTCAAACATTTGGAAACATTACCATTTATAATGTTTTTAAATGAAGTCTCTTTTGCTCACCAAGCCTGCATTTATTTGATTAAAAGTACAGTAATATCAGAACAAAATGCAAAATATAATTACTATGTGAATCTATGTTAAAATGTAATTTATTTCTGTGATCAAAGCTGAATATTCAGCATCATTACTCCAGCCTTCAGTCACATGATCCTTCAGAAATCATCCTAATATGAGGATTTATCATCATTGTTGGAAACTACACTTCCTTTCTAGATTTCAATTTTGTCTTAAAACTTTGATAGGTTATAAGCAAAAAAATAAATAATTCATTTCTCCTGACCAGTAGGTGGCACTGTGCCAAAACGCAGACTGTAGCCCTGGGCTATTCAAATCTTACCCTGGAGGGCCAATGCACTGCAGAGTTTAGCTCCAGCCCTGATCAAACACACCCACCTGTGATTTTCTAATGATCCTGGAGACATTGATTAGCATGTTCAGGTGTGCTTGATTAAGGTTGGAGCTAAACTCTGCACTGCATTGGCCCTCCAGGGTAAGATTTGAATAGCCCTGATGTAGCCTCAGGTCATGCTTGTGATGATCTCTACCAAGTTTGGTCAGAATACGATAAAGCATTGCGGAGATACAGCCTTGTGTCTATTTTGAAAACTGCTATGGTAAATTTGTTTGCACGTTATTCAAAATGATATTTGATGATATTATGTAGCGCCTGAAAATAGGTTAACTTCTGACAACCTGCTTGCACAGAGAGCGTGCTACGGACTATTTTCAGGATCACCGATATTTTTTCAGAACCGATCCGATATTAAAGGTCCGATGGCATGGATTTAAAAAATAAATAAAAATTAATGTTTCCTGAGGTGTACTTATATTGTTAGTATGGTTTTTACATCAAAATAATGCATAATTCAGAAATAAAAGGCATTTTTTCTATACTGATATTAGCCCTCTTACTGGAATGCTCTGTTTCAAGAGGCGTGTCTTCTGTGAGTCTTCAGTGAAAACACCCACTGTTGTGATTGGCTGACATCTTTGCATTTGAAATGAGATTACGTGCGGAGGGGGCGTGGCTTAGTCAGGCGCGAGCAGCAGGAGCACTCACTGCCAGTCGAGAGAGAGACGGAGAGCTGGGGAAAGATTGCTGAGAAAATGTTATTTTATTTATATATATATATATATATATAGTAAAGCGAGATTATTTTGTTTGTATCTGAGAGCTCTGAATAAACACGAGTGAACTTTACAACATTAATCCTCTCACAAAATGCTTTCGCCACATCTAAAACAACTAACATGTCATCGACATGAATACAGTAAGCGCTTCTGTTGAGTATAATTACTAGAGCAGCGTCATTTCAAATCACAGATTTGTTTCATGCTACTAACAGAAATGACGTGAAGTTGATGGTTTTAGTCACTGGCTTGATTCACTGATGCATCAAGACAGCCAGCAGCAGGACTGACAGAATTAAACGAGGGAAACTTGAATGATTAGCTACTAATCAGAACTCACTGATCCCAGATCAGGCATTAATGAACACTGTTACTCACTGTTTGTGGCGGTGCTGTTGAATCTATATGATAAAGCCTGAGCTGACATCGCGACTGATAAACTGAATCCCTTCTCTACTAATTCTCTGGGCGGGCAAAGCAGAGGAAGGGGAGGAAAACTTTCCTGGAATATTGTCATAACAGGAAAATTCAAGATCAGCTCGTCTGAGCTCTCAATTACTCAAAGGCAGTGAGAGACAGCCAGAACTCGGTTTACACCGAAAAAACTCTTCTTTTTTTTTGAAAACCCTAATAAAATAAAAATGTCATGCCATGGGACCTTTAAAAATTATGAGTATCAGCCGATACCGATACTAAGCCGTTACCAATCTGATACCACTGCAGTTTTGTTTAAAAGTTACAGTCTTGTTCAAAATAATAGCAGTACAATGTGACTAACCAGAATAATCAAGGTTTTTCGTATATTTTTTTATTGCTACGTGGCAAACAAGTTACCAGTAGGTTCAGTAGATTCTCAGAAAACAAACAAGACCCAGCATTCATGATATGCACGCTCTTAAGGCTGTGCAATTGGGCAATTAGTTGAAAGGGGTGTGTTCAAAAAAATAGCAGTGTCTACCTTTGACTGTACAAACTCAAAACTATTTTGTACAAACATTTTTTTTTTCTGGGATTTAGCAATCCTGTGAATCACTAAACTAATATTTAGTTGAATGACCACAGTTTTTTAAAACTGCTTGACATCTGTGTGGCATGGAGTCAACCAACTTGTGGCACCTCTCAGCTGTTATTCCACTCCATGATTCTTTAACAACATTCCACAATTCATTCACATTTCTTGGTTTTGCTTCAGAAACAGCATTTTTGATATCACCCCACAAGTTCTCAATTGGATTAAGGTCTGGAGATTGGGCTGGCCACTCCATAACATTAATTTTGTTGGTTTGGAACCAAGACTTTGCCCGTTTACTAGTGTGTTTTGGGTCATTGTCTTGTTGAAACAACCATTTCAAGGGCATGTCCTCTTCAGCATAGGGCAACATGACCTCTTCAAGTATTTTAACATATGCAAACTGATCCATGATCCCTGGTATGCGATAAATAGGCCCAACACCATAGTAGGAGAAACATGCCCATATCATGATGCTTGCACCTCCATGCTTCACTGTCTTCACTGTGTACTGTGGCTTGAATTCAGAGTTTGGGGGTCGTCTCACAAACTGCCTGTGGCCCTTGGACCCAAAAAGAACAATTTTACTCTCATCAGTCCACAAAATGTTCCTCCATTTCTCTTTAGGCCAGTTGATGTGTTCTTTGGCAAATTGTAACCTCTTCTGCACATGCCTTTTTTTTAACAGAGGGACTTTGCGGGGGATTCTTGAAAATAGATTAGCTTCACACAGACGTCTTCTAACTGTCACAGTACTTACAGGTAACTCCAGACTGTCTTTGATCATCCTGGAGGTGATCATTGGCTGAGCCTTTGCCATTCTGGTTATTCTTCTATCCATTTTGATGGTTGTCTTCCGTTTTCTTCCACGTCTCTCTGGTTTTGCTCTCCATTTTAAGGCATTGGAGATCATTTTAGCTGAACAGCCTATCATTTTTTGCACCTCTTTATAGGTTTTCCCCTCTCTAATCAACTTTTTAATCAAAGTACGCTGTTCTTCTGAACAATGTCTTGAACGACCCATTTTCCTCAGCTTTCAAATGCATGTTCAACAAGTGTTGGCTTCATCCTTAAATAGGGGCCACCTGATTCACACCTGTTTCTTCACAAAATTGATGACCTCAGTGATTGAATGCCACACTGCTATTTTTTTGAACACACCCCTTTCAACTAATTCAACTAATTGCCCAATTGCACAGCCTTAAGAGCGTGCATATCATGAATGCTGGGTCTCATTTGTTTTCTGAGAATCTACTGAACCTACTGGTAACTTGTTTGCCACGTAGCAATAAAAAGTATACGAAAAACCTTGATTATTCTGGTTAGTCACATTGTACTGCTATTATTTTGAACAAGACTGTATATTTACACTTTCTACTAGGGGTGCACCGAAATGAAATTCTTGGCCGAAGCCGAAACCGAATAATAATGAATTGCTTGGCCGAAGGCCGAATACCGAACACGGTGTTTCGCATTTTTTCCATTTATTTGGCAATTTTTTTACCATTACAATTTTTTTTGCTTTTTACTATTTTGTGTTGCTTTTCAGAGAAATAAATCAAATAAAAAAATACAATTTCAAAATATTTATTTAACACTGAATTTTTTTTAACATTCCAGCAGATATTATACAAACTAAGCACAACATAACTTAAAATAAATAATTAGTAAAATAAAAAATATATTTTTATTTGGCCATCTTTGAAGCCCCCCTTCTTGAATAGCCTATGTTAGGCCTATAACTGACTGCTGAAAGAATGTAACTCTGTATGTCTACAACAACAAATGTGCATTGAATAGTGCAAAAAATGTGGATGAACCCACAACAAATAAATAATTGTCCTAGACATAAGCCTAATTGTTCAGGAAAAGTGGCAGGTTCTTCTTTATGAAAAGTAGCTTCTCTGCTTTCTTACATGAAAGTCGGTTCCTCTTCTCATCGATGACATGAGATGCAGCACTAAACAGTGCTTCCACACAGCTGACATGTTTGCTGCATAAAGCGCACGCCTCTCACTCTACGTGGGTTACTATTTGATCGCGTCATTAAAAACGTCATTGTTCGGCAAAAATTATTCTGCCTTTTTACTTATTCGGCCGAATGCCGAAAGTGCTTTTTTTTGGCTATTTTCGGCCGAATAATTTCGGTTGCCGAGCATTCGGTGCATCCCTACTTTCTATACCTAAGCATATTAAACTGATAATCAATCTTTTGTGAGAACACAATCTACTAAATATAGACAACTTCATTATAAAAAAATAAAAAAATAAAAAAATATATATAAAAAATTAGCATCTCATATCAAAAAATGAGCATATCATGAAAAGGTTCTCTAAACGAGCTATTAACCTAATCATCTGAATCAACTAATTAACTCTAAACACCTGCAAAAGATTCCTGAGGCGTTTAAAAACTCCCAGCCTGGTTCATTACTCAAAACCGCAATCATGGGTAAGACTGCCGACCTGACTGCTGTCCAGAAGGCCATCATTGACACCCTCAAGCGAGAGGGTAAGACACAGAAAGACATTTCTGAACGAATAGGCTGTTCCCAGAGTGCTGTATCAAGGCACCTCAGTGGGAAGTCTGTGGGAAGGAAAGAGTGGCAAAAAACGCTGCCCAACGAGAAGAGGTGAGCGGACCCTGAGGAAGATTGTGGAGAAGGACCAATTCCAGACCTTGGGGGACATGCGGAAGCAGTGGACTGAGTCTGGAGTAGAAACATCCAGAGCCACCGTGCACAGGCGTGTGCAGGAAATGGGCTACAGGTGCCGCATTCCCCAGGTCAAGACACTTTTGGGCTACAGAGAAGCAGCACTGGACTGTTGCTCAGTGGTCCAAAGTACTTTTTTCGGATGAAAGCAAATTTTGCATGTCATCCGGAAATCAAGGTGCCAGAGTCTGGAGGAAGACTGAGGAGAAGGAAATGCCAAAATGCCTGAAGTCCAGTGTCAAGTACCCACAGTCAGTGATGGTCTGGGGTGCCATGCCAGCTGCTGGTGTTGGTCCACTGTGTTTTATCAAGGGCAGGGTCAATGCAGCTCGCTATCAGGAGATTTTGGAGCACTTCATGCTTCCATCTGCTGAAAAGCTTTATGGAGATGAAGATTTGGTTTTTCAGCACGACCTGGCACCTGCTCACAGTGCCAAAACCACTGGTAAATGGTTTACTGACCATGGTATTCCTGTGCTCAATTGTCCTGCCAACTCTCCTGACCTGAACCCCATAGAGAATCTGTGGGATATTGTGAAGAGAAAGTTGAGAGACGCAAGACCCAACACTCTGGAGGAGCTTAAGGCCGCTATCGAAGCATCCTGGGCCTCCATAACACCTCAGCAGTGCCACAGGCTGATCGCCTCCATGCCACGCCGCACTGAAGCAGTCATTTCTGCAAAAGGATTCCCGAGCAAGTATTGAGTGCATAACTGAACATAATTATTTGAAGGTTGACTTTTTTTGTATTAAAAACACTTTTCTTTTATTGGTCGGATGAAATATGCTAATTTTTTTAGGTTTTCATGAGCTGTATGCCAAAATCATCAGTATTAAAACAATAAAAGACCTGAAATATTTCAGTTGGTGTGCAATGAATCTAAAATATATGAAAGTTTAATTTTTATCATTACATTATGGAAAATAATTAACTTTATCACAATATGCTACTTTTTTGAGAAGGACATATATATATATATATATATATATATATATATATATATATATATATATATATATATATATATATATATATATATAAATCACAATCTATGACATATATACTACTATACAATACTATGTTGTAAATCTGGTAAAATGTTACACAAAATACATACATGAAAAACAAGCAAATATATTTATGGAAATAGGGTCTATATAGTAAGAAATTACATTTATTTAAAGTGTATAGTGCATCTTTATAATGAGGCAGCAACATATTATAGATAGGGCAGAACAACAAAGGCTAATAATAATTTTTCATAGTGGAAAAGTATTATAATACAGAGCGGCATAAAGCGTGTATGCACCGTGTGCAGGACGATGCACTTGAAGCAACACAGAGTCAGCACGCAGCACTCAGTCCACATTGAGAAGTTCAAAACACAAAGGGAAGATATATCGACGCGTATTGTATCTATGCAATATTTAATTAAGCCGTTTCTTTTAACAGTTTAACATTTCAGTTACTGTGTGTGAAGAACAAAATCTAGACCAGTGGTGTGATCTAACTGACACCCAGGAGAAAGTAACAGGAGAAAGTATGGTTTTATTGAGAAACCATAGAGCGTTATCTACAGATCAAGCATAATAACAGAAACAATTAATCATTTTGGAGAGTTTTTAATCGTGATGACTGCCGTAACCGAACACAACACACAGTTTGAAAGCTGAATGGAGAGTGACTGACAGCCGCAGAGGAGGGAAGCGTGCATTGACGTGAACTTGAATTTAATGACTTAAATATTAATCTGTACTCACATTAAACTATGGAATGGCTTCAGAACACTTATAATATAGTCCATGAATCGTTGATGATGCTTTATAATGTTTTTGTGCCTTTTGTGGGGCACTGGGGCTTAACAATAACAGAATATTATACGCAGAGTATTGGATTTGGATCTGTCCTTTCTGACCGATACCCGATCCGGCAAATACTGGCGGATCAGAGCCGATACTGAGCATCGGATCAGTGCATCCCTAGTGCGTAATAACATTGCGCCGCTGAACCCATGGGATGGCAGCAAAGTTTGTTGATTATTACGCAGGAGTGAGTATAGTTACTAGTCATATTAGTAAATTGCAACTTTTCATTTTCCATTGGTCTTAGTACACCATTTCAAGTTTTAAATAGGAAAAAGATCTCAAAAATGGTAAAACTCTAGTACCCCTTTCCACCAAGGCAGTGCTGGTTCGGAGCCAGAGCCGTTTCAAATCGGTTCTTTGTCTTTCCACACCCAAAGCACAGCTCTGAATCAGGAAAAGTGGTTCTCAAGTAGCACCAAAATATTAATGATCTAGAAGTAAGAACCGCTTGCGTCAGGAGCTGGGTTACCCATGACCAACAAGATGAACACAAACTTGAGATGCCATTTTTGAAATAACAGCTAATCGAGCGAACAGCTGGTCAATTGTAATCTCTGTCTATACAAATCACTGTGAGCTGCACGAATGCATTAGATTCGCAGTGTTTTAATGCTGATGTAGGATTATAAAGCCATGAGCATCAATAGTAACGCAAAATTCCTCGTTGTTGATGGAAGGCTTGTTTAAGATGCATCCCATACTGGCTACTACAGCTGCCAAAACTCCACGTCCTTATATTGCTATACTGGCTTAGCCTAGAAATCTAGACGCACCCTAGAGGCAGCAAATCTAATCTGCCATGAGTGTCGTCTAGCAACTCTCAATACACTTCTGAGCTGTAAAAGCTCTGGTCAGGCCAATCCCATCGTGTATAGAGTCGGTGGGCGGGGCTTAACATAATGACGGCCGAGTTGCGTTTGCGTGCTTCTAGTAAACACAGAAACTGGCGAACGGCGGCGGTCTTTCGAATCAGCTTTGACCGCGACTCTGGAAGACTTGGAGTTAAGCTTTTCTCTGAGAAAAGAACAAAGAACGGCACTGAAGTCATTCTTAAAAAGGGAAGATGTGTTCTGAGTTTAGCCGACCGGATACGGCGAATGTTTAATCTGTCAATGAGCTCTGCTTCACCTTCATTGCTCTGGTTGGTTGTAGCGCTATCCTATCGCGTGCAGAGGGAGTTTGAAAGACAGCCGTTTATCCCGCCCCTCGGATTGAGCTAATACTGGCTACTACAGCTGCCAAAACTGTAAAACTTACCAACAAATTCTAAAATCCATTGTCTGCATTCACATTAGATACGCCATCTATCCTAAATACAGTCCATTTCAGCATGCTTTGAAACTTGGCTCTTTCCACACCCTCGAAGCACATCTTATATCCGTTAAACACTTACTCAAGCATGCAAACGCTCAAAATGATAGCAGAAGTAGGAGAAGTGAGATGCCGCCTCTCTCGCTCTCATCGCAGGTCTCTAATAACCATTAAGAATAGTCTGAGGAGCTTATTTGTATCGCTGTGGCAAAACAATAAGAGCAGCCGCCGCAGAGTTTACTCCCCGTGGAATAAACCGCCGGCTGAACTGTAAATAAGAGCTGGGGAGAAGATATTGCTGTGAACTTGCCGTCATATTACAATGCCTCTGTGTGTGTGTTTGCCCCGCTAATTGAGCAGCTCCGCCAAACTAAATCCATTTTAAAAAGAATAAAACTGGTGAGAAACAAATTAAATTGGAAGTGAAAGAACTGCAGCAGAGAAAGAGGCATTTCAGGACGTAATAGCATACTTCTCCTCAAGTGTTGAGGGTTTCTACAAACCTTCATGCTCTTTGTCCGAAATCCCGACTTTCTTCATCTTCTTGGGAGTCTTCATGAACAGAGGGAATATGGTCCGGAGGCCCAGGATGTCCACAAACTTGTGACAGTTATCCGAGCCCTCTGGGCCAATCATCCCATAATCCAGGACCTTCAGCGCACTGACACGAGACATCTTCTTCTCCCTGGACAGACACACAATGGGATACATCTCACTGCCACACTCTCGAAGAACTGCAATCAAACTAAACTGGAAGTAGTTAGCTAAACCAAAACTACTAACAAAAAAAGTGCATGTTTTTGTGACATATCAGAACACAAATGTGTATAATGACATGGGTATGACACAGGTATTATAGGAGAGGGTGGAATATGAGGACATCACACATCCCCACTATTCAAAAGGCGTATAAATCATACAGAATTGGGTTTTTTTGTGAAAGTAAAAATGCAGAATGTTTCCTGTGATGGTTAGATTTAGGGGCCGGTTTAGGGGCAGGGTGTGTGTGTGTGTGTGTGAGAGAGCCTGTTTATGTGGTTGATGAGGACACAACTACATGGGTATTACACTGGTATTACACTATAAATGTGGTTTATAAAGACATTTCAAATGTCCTCATATTTCAAATAGCATTAAACCATACTAAATTATGTTTTTTTGAGACAGTAAATGTAATGTAATGTTTCCTGTGATGGGTAGGTTTAGGGGCAGGTGCAGTGTACCGGGATAGAAAATATGGTTTGTACAGTATAAAAACCATTACGCCTATGGAGAGCCCCTGTAAACCACATAGACTAACGTGTGTGTGTGTGTGTGTGTGTGTGTGTGTGTGTGTGTGTGTGTGTGTGTGTGTGTGTGTGTGTGTGTGTGTGTGTGTGTGTGTTTTACAAGCTATATTAACTATATTTAATATATACTATATTAAATTGCATGAATTGTATTTTTATTACAAACTACTAAAATAAACAATTATATAATACAGAAACTAATTAAGAAATTATATTTAATTACAGCCTTTAAATAATATATATATATATATATATATATATATATATATATATATATATATATATATATATATATATATATTTATATAACATGTTTCACTAATAAATACAAAATGTATAAGCCTAACCAACAAAACTTTTTTTAATTAACCATTGAAAATGTAAGAATTCACTAAAATCAGACTTGAGAGCGAGAGACGCTGGAGACGCTACACTCGAGAATCACAAGCAGAACTAATTTCCATTTGCGTGTTTTAGAAAAGGAAAACTGATGTTCATTCACGAAGACTTTGTCCACTTTCATTTTACACTTTCACTGGTTGTTCTGGAAGTCCGGGAACGATTTTATGAATTTGCTGCAAGTGTATATAAAGCAAGAAACTGTCATCAGCAGCATGTCAGAAGCTGGAAACACTTCAGAACAGACGCAAGCCGACTATCATGGCCTCGCTCAAGGGAAAATGTATCTGTCCGTCAAACTGGCACTTCCTTCATCCCACAATGACAAACAACAGTTTATCAACGCCGCGGGAAAATATTTCAGATGCCAAGAACAAGAAGAGAAAAACAACGGCAGAGAGAGCGATGGAGAAAATAAAATATAATCAAATAAAATACAAAATTAGAATGAATGAATGAATGAATGAATGAATGAATAAAGATATATAACAAACAAATATATGGAAGCTTATTTCAGCAATGGAATAAAAAAAATAAAGCTAATTTGACTTTTTTCTCAAAATTGCATGATATACTCATAATTTGGAGAAAAGGGGAAAAAAGTCAGAATTGCGAGAAAAAGTCGCTTTTTTTTTCTTGCTTTTTTTGATTCCGTTGCAGAAAAAAGCTTCCAGCATGGGCGGGTATAAAAAGTGGGTGGGTCCTCTCTCTCATATTTTTTTTTAACCTGGAGTAACATTAGATGCCATATTTACATTAAATACGAATATATAGGGCCCTATAAAATCCGTTTTATTTTTTCCCAAATTCCGTTTTTTCCGTTTTAATTTTTGCAAATTCCGTTTTTTCCGTTTTAATTTTTGCAGATTCCTTTTTTTCCGTTAAAATGTTTGGCAATTCAGGTTTTTTTTACCCTTTACTGTTATTTTGGTGAAAAAAGAGTGTGCTTTTAATGTTAATATAATAGAACAAAACAAAAAATAGGAATGACCTTACATTTACTGAGGTAACAAACATCACATTTACTTTTTAGGACAAATATGATATTTGACATAACACTGCACTTCAAGTACTTCAAATATTAATGGTTATTAGTTTTAAACTTTCCGGTAAAATAAATGATAATAGTTTATATAAGTTAAAATGAAAGTGGTCCAGTAGCTTTTTCTTTCAAGTATTTTTTTTTTAAAAAGAACTAAAAAAAAAAAAATCATAAGAATCATCTTTTACATACAGTACTATTAAGTAAAACATTTAAAGCTGAAAATTAACATTAAAAAATAACATTTCACCATGAAATCATGTAGTGAATTGTTCTGTGTGTTTAACAATCACCATTATGATATCCAGAGCTGTGAAAAATAAAAATACACGAAAACACGACACTGCCAGAAGTTTTTCCCCCAACTTCAAAGGCCCCTTTAAATGATTAAAACTAGATGCTTAATTTTAACTTTAAGGTTACTTATCATGTAAACTACCCATAGGGTACAGCATGTTAAATGCATGTTTGGAACAGACTAACAGAGGGGAAAACGGTCGCATTTGCAGCAGATATGCATTGCTGCCTAATGTGCCCATTATAAATCAAAGCACGAGATGACAGGGGTTGAGTAGAACACCGGAAAATCTGACAGAATGGACAATATTTGTCTGTCTGTGCAATACACGAGCCGCGGTTCAGGTGCGCGCGCGACCAATGCTGCCTGAGCACAACGAGCGCGCGGCTCCCGCTCTCCATACGCAAAGCTGCCTGCGCGTGCAGTGTGAAACCGCCGTTAGCGTCGAGTTTCTTAACTTTTTCGCTGCCGAAAGCAGAGCTGTGGAGACCAACTTCGCCATACTTTCATTGTTTTGAAGGGCGAGCTGAAATGACGGGAGGGGTTGTGTCAAGGCGATTTGCTTCCCCCCGTCTGCACTTTCCTCAGACATACGTTCTTAACCCACACGACACAGAATTTCATTACAAATATGTACAATTCCGGGGAAATCTGCGTTAACACTAGATTCCGCGTTTATATGCAGATTCCGCGTTAATATGCCAATTCCGCGATTCCGTGATCGCGGAAATTATAGGGCCCTAAATATACCACCGTTTACTAAATGACTGATTGGGTCAGACAAAATTACGTAAATCGCTCAGTTATTAACCCTGGCTATAGAGTAGGGGTTAAAGACACATGTCATCAAGTTTTGACGCAAATCGATCAGAGGTTCGAATCAGCCTTTTGCCACACTCGCTCTACTCCCTTTTCCCCATCACATATCAGATCGGAAAGACATTTATTTTCAATAAAAATTTAGAAAATATTAGAAAAGTGGGAATAAAGCGTCTAACGTGTTTATTAAGAAGTGTTTATCGGTTAGGGTAGGTAAACAGACATGTGCTGAATTAGAGACGATAAAATTGAGTGGGTCCAATATCATGGGTCGTAAAAAGTGGGTCCAATATCATGGGTCGTAAAAAGTGGGTCCAATATCATGGGTCCGATGCCCATGGCTTCCATACAAATCGGAGTAGTGGATACAGAAAATTAATAACTAAGGAAACAATAACTTTTGGTATCGATCAGAGACAGACCTGAGCATGAGGTTCATGAGCTGAAGCCCCTCCCCCCTGAGGAAACGATCCCGATTGGCTGGAAGCATGAGGCAGGAGCAGAGGGCGTCGAACAGGTTTTCCATCATTTCCTGTTCCTCCGGCGTTGCAGGATTATGACGTTTAAACACCTGCGAGGAGAACATTAATACGATTAATCTTTTAAAAAACTGTCTGGGGCATCAGTGTTTTACAAATAAACAAAGCATAATATATTTTTTTATGTTTTTTAAAAGAAGTCTCTTCCACTTGCCAAAATTAAATTTTTTATTTGATCAAAAATACAGTAAAATTTAGAAATATTATTACAATGTAAATCGGCTCTTTTCTATGTCAACATATAGTAAAATATAATTAATTTCTGTGGTCAAAGCTGAATTTATCATCATTGCTCCAGTCTTCAGCATTAGTGATCCTTCACTAATCATTCTTATTGTTATATAAATATATAACAAAATATAACTATGCATACATTTGCAAATAAAAGAAAAATATAACATTTGATTACTTTTATTTAAATAAATAAAATCTGTGATAAAGTAGATTCACTATGTATCTATTTTGCATAAAGTATAAATACTCACACAAAAAAACTAACCAGTCAAATGTTTAATTCATTAATCAACGAAAATTTAAGAATATACCAAAATCAAACTTGAGAGTGAGACGTTGGACTTCATTAGAGAAACAAACTAATTTATAAACAAATAAATTAAGCATTAATACAATTAAGCCTTTTAAGACTTTAGCAGCACATTGTGCTTATTGACATGAAAATGAAGTACTATCAATAACTGCGCAAAAATGATAATGAATAAAAAACAATCCATCTTGTTTGGTCGAGCCACGAGAGCAACAAAAATAAAAACCCTCTATTCATTTTAATACATAAGATTTTCATTTAAATAATTTGCAAATAAGCGATTAAACGCTGCCTGGTCATGTTGTGCAACATGAAAACGTAATCAAAGGGATTTTAAAGTGATTGTTAAACGAGAAAACAGCAGCGCGGAGCACCACGAATGAAGCCGCCCGCATGTTCTGGGTCATGATGAGCTCTAAAGAGACCGGTTTCAGACAGCAGATGATTTAGAGAGGAAGAGAGAGAGAAAGGGTGTGTGTGTGTGTAGGAGAGAGAGAGCAGGAGACTCTTACTGAAAGCTGCTGCAGTAGTACATCAATGCCATCCATTTCTCCTAACAGCTCCCTTGTTTCTGAGAGAGCGCGAGAGAGAGAGAGAGAGAGAGAGAGAGAGAGAGAGAGAGAGAGAGAGAGAGAGAGAGAGAGAGAGAGAGAGAGAGAGAGAGAGAGAGAGAGAGAGAGAGAGAGGAGTTAAAAAAAAGTTACATTTACTATACAAACTGAATAATTAAAACAAGTTTAAAGGTAAATCTTCTACAGATAATCGTTTTCTTTTCTGATTTACTCCAGTTATTGTTAAAATACACTGCACATGCTTCTTGTGTGCATTTGAAGCAGTTTTTGTGTGAAATCATATTTATTTTGTCCATTAAAAGTGTGCTTTCACACTTAATTGAGAGAAAGGAGCGTCAGCAGCGCAGCAAAAATAGGCTCGCCGCCGAAACCCCCGCTTCACTGCTGCTCACGCGACACTCCTGCTCCCGTGGGGAGCGAAGGCTGGCCCGTCTGATCAAACACACGAGCTACTGGAGCTCAAACTGCTCCAGAAGTTAATGCTGGTTCTGATAGAAAGGTGTCAGGATACACAGAGCATCTCAGTTTGTTGTGTATGAGGCGGCATAGACGCTGACCAGTCAGGGTGCCCATGCTGACCCCTGACCCCGCCGAAAGCACCAACAGTGGCACGTGAGCATCAGAACTGGACCACGGGCCAATGGAAGAAGGTGGCCTGGTCTGATGAATCATGGTTTCTTTTACATCACGTGGATGGCCGGGGAACACATGGCCCCAGGATGCACTATGGGAAGAAGGCGAGCCGGCGGAGGCAGTGTGATGCTTTGGGCAATGTTGTGCTGGGAAACCTTGGGTCCTCCATCATGTGGATTGCTGAGACCATGTTCAGCCTTTCATGGAAACGGTATTCCCTGGTGGCTGTGGCTCTTCCAGCAGGATAATGCTCCTGACACAAAGCCAAAATGGTTCAGGAATGGTTTTGAGGAGTTTGAGGTGTTGACTTGGCCTCCAAATTCCCCAGATCTCAATCCAATTTGAGCATCTGTGGGATGAGCTGAACAAACAAGTCTGATCCATGGAGTCCCCACCTCACAACTTACTGGACCTAAAGGACCTGCTGCTAACATTTTGGTGCCAGATTCCACAGCACACCTTTAGGGGTCTAGTGGAGTTCATGCCTCGCAGGGACAGAGCTGCATTGGCAGCAAAGGAGGACTAACACAATATTAAGCCATAATGTTATGCCTGATTGGTGTATATCACAATATTAATTATTTTTGCAAGTAATTTAACTCCAAAAGTCTGTATTCCATCAACATTAACAATATCTGTGAACCTTCGTTGAATTGAAAGTCTTATGCATTATAATTCTTCATACGTTTAGAGTAAATATAGAGTAAAATCAGCAATATATCTAACAGACTGCCCTCTAGAAATCAGCACTTCTTTCATACAGTAACGATTCTCCTGGTTGCGTTTATAAATTATGTCATCATTATTTATAACAGAGCTGAGTTAATGCATATAAAATATAATTATATATCCTTTTTAATAGCAACTGAAAATGTCAAGCTTAAGGCCTGTTCAAATCAAGAATCAAGCAAAACTTGTTGTTGGAGGTCCATTTAAATGGATTAATTTTATGTCGAATATATGCAGTGAATGTCACTATTGATGTGAAAAGGCCTTTTACAGTTTGTGACTTTGTAATTATTCACTAGCACACATTTTATTCACTGCAGTCGTTAATAAACCCAAGCAAAGCTTTCGGTCCCTTATTTTCACTTACTGTCATTGTTTTGTAGCAGGATGGCCAGTATTTCACTGCAGTACAGCTTATTGGCATCAAACGGCATCTTGGCCTGTTTGGGAACACAACAAACACACACTTTCAGTGGCGTTGGCAGCCGCGTCCCATTCGATCTGTGTGCCGTCTTCTCTATTGTCAGTGTAATTGCTGGTGCGCTGGATTCATGGAAGTCTTCAGGGAGCATTAAGACTCGAACAGCATGACGCTCTTATTCCAGCAGCCAGCGGTAAATCTGAGGAGGATTTCACCTCACGTGGATAAAAACACACTGCGAATTGTGGCAGCGGGCCTACAGCTCTTATGAAAATCTCAAATCCAGCTCAAAAATAATAAATGATCGAGTTAAAACCCATCATAACGTGCAGCCAACTTCAAACCAGCTGACACTGTCGGTTCACTACGAAATATATATATATTCTTGCTTGACTTGTGTGTCATTTTTTGGACGTCTATCCTGGTTTAAAGCACATCACTAAATAATATCCAACGCGTGCTTTTAAAACACTGAAATACTGCTGTGTTTGTTTGAGTGGTCCAACACGACATTTTTGCAGTTCTGTTTGGTGCACCGAAATCACACCATCATAGCTTACAGAACCATAAAAAAGGGGAAAGGTTGCTAAGACATTGCTAGGATGTTGCAGGCGGTTGCTAGGGTGTTCCGAACCACATGATCTAGAGCTTTCAATGAAAGACTAATACATCGGTTGAGTTGTGACCCCAAAATGACCCAGGAATTTGTACATGCATATAATAAAGCAGCTCAATGTGGCTGGCCATGTATTCATGCATTGTTATAATAAATAATAATAATTAACAAAATCTGAAAATACATGCATGAAGGATTAAACAAATCCACAAACAATTGATTAAATAACTGAAAAATTAAATGCAAAAATCCTCAAACAAACGACTAAATAACTAAGTGCGTAAAAAAATAAATGAATGCTTAAATTCATAAATAAATAAATAAATGCATGAGTAAATGAATGCTTAAATTAATAAATAAATAAATAAATGCATGAGTAAATGAATGCTTAAATTAATAAATAAATAAATAAATAAATGCATGAGTAAATGAATGCTTAAATTCATAAATAAATAAATAAATGCATGAGTAAATGAATGCTTAAATTAATAAATAAATAAATGCATGAGTAAATGAATGCTTAAATTAATAAATAAATAAATAAATAAATGCATGAGTAAATGAATGCTTAAATTCATAAATAAATAAATAAATGCATGAGTAAATGAATGCTTAAATTAATAAATAAATAAATAAATGCATGAGTAAATGAATGCTTAAATTAATAAATAAATAAATAAATAAATAAATGCATGAGTAAATGAATGCTTAAATTCATAAATAAATAAATAAATAAATAAATGCATGAGTAAATGAATGCTTAAATTCATAAATAAATAAATGCATGATCATGATAAATCATTATCATAGCTATCAAAATCCAGTGTTCGGCATTTTGCGTATGTGAGTTTTTGTTGTAGATGTCTTAAAAAAAAAAAAAAAAAAATTGTTGTGTACTGTGCTAATTATTTGAGATTTCTTACAGCTCTTACAGGTTGTTGGCCTTGTCTGTTTCGTTGCTTCTATTACTCTCCCCTTTTTTGTAAGTCGCTTTGGATAAAAGCGTCTGCTAAATGATTAAAATGTAAATGTAAATGCATGAGTAAATTAATGCTTAAATTAATAAATAAATAAATGCATGAGTAAATGAATGCTTAAATTAATACATAAATAAATGCATGAGTAAATTAATGCTTAAATTAATACATAAATAAATGCATGAGTAAATTAATGCTTAAATTAATAAATGCATGAGTAAATTAATGCTTAAATTCATAAATAAATAAATGCATGAGTAAATTAATGCTTAAATTCATAAATAAATAAATGCATGAGTAAATGAATGCTTAAATTAATACATAAATAAATGCATGAGTAAATTAATGCTTAAATTCATAAATAAATAAATGAATCAACAAAAGCACGATTAAATAAATAAACAAACAAACCAGATAAAGTTTGAAAGCTCTAGGAACATTTTCATGCTATGTTTGCACAATAACAGTATACACATGCAAAACAACAAACCAGATTTAGTTTCGCAAGCTTCAAAAAATGTTGGTCATGTTAGCAATATTATTATTATTATTATTAACAATATAAACGCATAAATGCATAAATAAATAAACCAGATGTAGCTTGAAAGCTCTAAGAAAATATCTTCATTTTAGAGAATTTAAAAATATTCAAGTATCTAAATGTAAACAATAAATAAATACATAAACAACTGATTAAATAACTGTAAAAATAAATGCAAAAATGAATATGAAAGTACATAAATAAATTCCAGCTTAAATAAATAAATGCATTAGTAAATCAATGCGGAAATTCATAAATAAATGCTTAAATGCACAAACAAAAGCAAAAAATAAATGTATGCATAAATAAACCAGGTGAAGTTTGAAGAATTTAGGAAAATTGGGTGTCATTTTAGAGAATTTGAAAAAACCTCAAGCCAAGTATATAAACACAAAAAGTAAATGCATAAATAAATGCATGCGTAATTAAAAAACAAACCAGATGAAGTTTAAAAGCTCTAGGAAAATTTAGTCTATTGCTATGATTTTGAAGGGAAAGAGAAAAAAAAAAGAAAAGAAAAAAATCTAGAAACTAAAAACATATCTAAGCTCTAGAAACAATAATCGACAAACTCCAATACCTTGTGAACTTGGTCAACTTGTGTTGTTTTTAAATGTGCTATAACTATAAATGTTGATTTGATGAACAGAATTGCTGTGCAGACTAACATTCATAAAGGCCCATCAGTGAATGAAGTTTCATTAGGAGAGATGTTACTTGTGACGGATGGGTGTCTTACCTTGATCCTCTTCAACAGCCACTGCATCAAACCCTGCTGGGCCGCTTCCGTGCACAGACCGGGACGAAACTCGGCCATGTTCTCAATCACAGCTGCCACAAACAGACAGAGAGATCTGCTGTTACTGTAAGTCCAAGCTTGTCAAGCACACACAGACTTTTGTGAATCGTGTGTGCTGTATTATGACCTAGTTTTTGCAACGTCTGCTTGACATAGTTGCCATGATAACTGATGGAGAAACTGCAGTGAGATCTGAACACATCTAACTCAACGAATGCATAAGCGCAGAAGGTCCTGTCAGAGCCCAGGGCCCGAAAGTGAGAATGACCCGATGTGAGAGAGGTTTGGGCCATATTGTCAAATCAATTCACACAAGCATACTATTGTGCATAAGAGTGAGCGAGAGCGGCCTCTAGAGGTGAAATTAAAACTATTAGACACCTCGTGGAGTTTGTTTTGACACGTGAGGCTGAGCACTGCACAGAGCGGGACACTTCAGATGACGAATTAAAACAGACAACCAAATGGTACGTATACAGTACACTACCGTACGTGTTTTCACATCATTATAAAGTAATTAATTTATTGACTAGATGCTGCATTAGAGGAGAACAGCAGTATGTTTGCGGTCGAGGCTGAGAGGACGCCAACATTAGTACCTCAAGAGGTTAAAACAATAACAAAAACACACGTAAATCTGACTCAAATGTTTAAAAGAGTCCTATGATGACCCTTTTTACAAGATGTAAAATAAGTCTCTGATGTCCACAGTGTTATGTGAAGATTTAGCTCAAAATACCCACAGATCATTTTTATAGCATGTTAAAATTGTAACTTTTTGAGTGTGTCCCTTTTAATGCAAATGAGCTGGTAATCCCCGCCCCCTTTCTGGAAGGGGGAGGAGCATCAAGTGCTCATATTAGCAGCTCTGATTACTGATTACCTACCAATATCTGCTGCAAGAAGAGAGAACAGGTATAGTTTAGTTTAATTATGGTTTTAACTTAAAGGGTCATGAAACCCCCCTGCTGCAGCGGTGTTTTTTCACACCTTCGATTTGAAAAAGCTTGTTAAAAGGGGAGTGGTCGACTGTGAAAAGGTGGGATGGTATTGTGTGGAAAGAGGGAATGTTTGCATAAATAGGGGAGTGTCTGTCAGTAGGTGCTGAGCGGTTCTGAGACATGTTCTTGGTTCACGTTGGCATTGTTTACCACAGAGAGATTAAATGAGGGATGAGTACAGCGAATGAGAGAGCTATGAGTGGCGTGCAGCAGAGATCGCAAATCATTCAGCTCTTCAAAGTTCAAACCAGCATAATTCAGTGAGAAATGAAAATAAATGTTATTCTGCATGACGAAATATTTTGCAAACGTGATAAAACTATATTTGTCTAAATATGCACGCTGTTTGGCAAGATGAACAACGCGCCGACTTGATAAGAGAACGTGAACCACCCAACATGCGATGTGATAGAGATGTGTAATTCTAGATCGGGGTAAAAGCGAAGAGGTTTGAGGCTAGTCTCGACCGCGCATTGCCGTGACGATCCGCGCTGTCTATCACTCGGCAGCTAAATCTATATTTGTCCAAATATGCACACTGTTTCACTAAGAGCCCGAACACATGCGGTTTAGTGCATGGCTGTGACGACAAATAAAACGGAGAGGACGTGGCTTTTGTTCAATAGCCTACAGATTACAGTTTGGTTATTTTGCACTCCTGACATAGATAGTCAACGCTTGCAGGTTTGGCGTGCGATTCCTCAGGTGAATTTTACTTTACCGAGCCTTTGTAGCAAAGGCTTCCACAGACGGCGCCGGTTACAGCTCGCTCGGCGCCCTTTACGTTACTTCGTATCAGCACAACGCCTAGCTTTCCTCCGTGACTTTTCCGCACGCTGCTTCCAAAACTTCCCCACCATATCTCTACAATAATGATGTAAGACGAGCCTGACAGAAGTGACTGTCTCATGCATATTAACTAAATTATCTTGTATGCATACTACAGCGCAGGGATTGGACTGAATGAGCTTCATGTCATGAATGTATATCGAGAATTGCTCAGAGCGGTCGACGTCAGCATGTGCCCAGCAGCCCATACTTGGGCCGAAAAGGCCGTGCCGACGTCAGCATTTGTGACGTTGCTCCGACTAAACTTTTCAAACCGGAAGACAGAAATCGCTCTGAAAAATGCAAAAATAACTATTTTCACATATGCATACCATTAATGAGTACCCTTAGTGTTTTCAATGATGTGCAGCCTATACATATCTGTTTACATCTCAAAAAAAGTGTTTTGGGGTTTCATGACCCTTTAAGTAGTCATCTTGCTTTTATGACATGCTATTGCTTGGTGTTGGTACTGTAGTCCAAAAAATGTGAAAAGACGGATGTGACAGCTTGAGCAACTCCCAAATGTGCTACAAGAACTCTTCCTCTTCTCAACATGGCTTTTGTTGCGGGTGTCCAGGGGCGGGTTTATATAAGTTTTAGGGTTAGTGATATCACTAACCCATGACTAAGCTCATGTTGTCACTAACAGCCAATTATAGTCCATAAAGTGATTTATTTAAAAGAATCTTAAAAATATCTCCCTTTACTTTGAACTTTGAGCATCAAACAGCAACATTACACACTAACTAAAGTTAAAAAGTGAGATCATAATATATATACAATGAGTGTGTGTGTGTGTGTGTGTGTGTGTGTGTGTGTGTGTGTGTGTGTGTGTGTGTGTGTGTGTGTGTGTGTGTGTGTGTGTGTGTGTGTGTGTGTGTGTGTGTGTGTGTGTGTGTGTTCAATGCTAAATGGAATTTGTGTAGATATTTAAATATGGCAATCGTTAAGCATGACTGTTTAGATTTATATGAAATGTTAAATATCGTCATATAAATATCAACAATAATATTTAACTTGTAACATTAACTAGAGTTAATAATTAAAAAGCATTGTTTGTAATACATTATTGATGGTGTGTGTATAAATAAATTGCCATTTATTCTATATATTTTTATTTATTTAAACACGCATTTCAAACACTGACGAGCATAATATTCAATGTTTCTCTATATGCATTTTCTTTGACTAAACTATATATATATATATATATATATATATATATATATATATATCAATAAAATCCTTTTGCCTCAGGGCCTGAGGAGATGTCACCAGCACGAGTAAAAATCTGAACGACCGCCTGCGACCAGAAGAAAAAAACCTCTCATTGTTATGCCTGGGAGATGCACAAAAAGACGGAAAAGGCGAGCACAGCGAACAGCTCTATATGACACATCACAAGGGAGTTTCAGACTCATCTGTTTTATAAAAGACTCTGAAGACACCTGATAACTCAATCAGAAGCATGATGGGAGAAAAATCTCACAGCGGATGAGTGGGAGAAGGAGAGCGAGAGAGAGGGTGCAAAATCTCACGAGGAAGGGAAAGAGATTACACAAGAACTGGAACGGCAGAGGAGGACGGGGAAAGAGAAAGACATGGAGGAAATGTGCCGTTTAAATCCGTTCAGTCAGACCATTTATCTCTCTCTGCAGATGAACACAATCCTTCCACAACCAAACCTGTAAACGCAAGCCAGGCGCAGTGTTCCCAACATGCAGAACAGCTTTAAAAGAGCACTTGAGCATTCATTAAAATACATTATGCTTTATATGCATTTATAACACACATATAGTTATATTACATATTTATAACACATCAAATGTTTATTTATGCATGCTTGTTAACAATATATTTATTATATATTTTATATATAACGGCTAAATATATTACTGTGCAGCTAGTTTATTTTCTACAAAGCATCTCAAAAAAATCAGCTAATCAGATTGAAGCCTGCTCTTGAGTCTAGTGAGTGTGTGTGTGTGTGGGGGGGGGGGGTCTCTTACCTAATGTGTTATAAACTCCATCAGCTTCCTCCTTCACCGTCTCGTCCAAACGCTCCATATTCTGCACCATGAGCGCTACGACCTGACCCTCCAACTGAACAAACAAATAAAAACTATTAAACAAACTTAAAATTTAGTGGATTTAGTTACAACTGGGAGTTTTAATGGGATTTATCATGGATTCAATGCATTTATAGCCGGCAAAGCGATCTTAGTAAATTTCTAAAAGTATTTTTATTTTTCGAATATTAATAACAGATCAAATCAACTATTCGTGCACACCCTAGTGTAAACCTTTCTAATGTGTAAACCTGCCTAAAGCGTAAATCGTTTTAACAAATAAACGTTCCTAAAGCGTAAACCTTCCTAACGTGTAAACCTTCCTAAAGCGTAAACTGTTTTAACAAGTATACCTTCCTAACGTGTAAACCTTCCTAAAGCGTAAACCTTCCTAACGCGTAAACCTTCCTAAAGCATTAAACCTTCCTAAAGCATAAACCTTCCTAAAGCGTAAACCTTCCTAACGCGTAAACCTTCCTAAAGCATAAACCTTCCTAAAGCGTAAACCTTCCTAACGCGTAAACCTTCCTAACGCGTAAACCTTCCTAACGCGTAAACCTCCCTAACGCGTAAACCTCCCTAAAGCGTAAACCTTCCTAAAGCGTAAACCTTCCTAAAGCATAAACCTTCCTAACGCGTAAACCTTCCTAAAGCGTAAACCTTCCTAACGCGTAAACCTTCGTAACGCGTAAACCTTCGTAACGCGTAAACCTTCCTAACGCGTAAACCTTCCTAACGCGTAAACCTTCCTAAAGCATAAACCTTCCTAACGCGTAAACCTTCCTAAAGCATAAACCTTCCTAACGCGTAAACCTTCCTAACGCGTAAACCTTCGTAACGCGTAAACCTTCCTAACGCGTAAACCTTCCTAAAGCGTAAAACTTCCTAACGTGTAAACCTTCCTAAAGCGTAAACTGTTTTAACAAGTATACCTTCCTAACGTGTAAACCTTCCTAAAGCGTAAACCTTCCTAACGCGTAAACCTTCCTAAAGCATTAAACCTTCCTAAAGCATTAAACCTTCCTAAAGCATAAACCTTCCTAAAGCATAAACCTTCCTAACACGTAAACCTTCCTAAAGCATAAACCTTCCTAAAGCATAAACCTTCCTAACGCGTAAACCTTCCTAACGCGTAAACCTTCCTAACGCGTTAACCTTCCTAACGCGTAAACCTCCCTAACGCGTAAACCTTCCTAAAGCGTAAACCTTCCTAAAGCGTAAACCTTCCTAAAGCGTAAACCTTCCTAACGCGTAAACCTTCCTAAAGCGTAAACCTTCCTAACGCGTTAACCTTCCTAAAGCATAAACCTTCCTAACGCATAAACCTTCCTAACGCGTAAACCTTCGTAACGCGTAAACCTTCCTAACGCGTAAACCTTCCTAAAGCGTAAAACTTCCTAACGTGTAAACCTTCCTAAAGCGTAAACTGTTTTAACAAGTATACCTTCCTAACGTGTAAACCTTCCTAAAGCGTAAACCTTCCTAACGCGTAAACCTTCCTAAAGCATTAAACCTTCCTAAAGCATAAACCTTCCTAAAGCATAAACCTTCCTAACGCGTAAACCTTCCTAAAGCATAAACCTTCCTAACGCGTAAACCTTCGTAACGCGTAAACCTTCCTAACGCGTAAACCTTCCTAACGCGTAAACCTTCCTAACGCGTAAACCTTCCTAAAGCGTAAACCTTCCTAAAGCGTAAACCTTCCTAAAGCGTAAACCTTCCTAACGCGTAAACCTTCCTAACGCGTTAACCTTCCTAACGCGTTAACCTTCCTAACGCGTAAACCTTCCTAACGCGTAAACCTTCCTAAAGCGTAAACCTTCCTAACGCGTAAACCTTCCTAAAGCGTAAACCTTCCTAACGCGTAAACCTTCCTAACGCGTAAACCTTCCTAACGTGTAAACCTTCCTAATGCGTAAACCTTCCTAAAGCGTAAACCATTTTAACAAGTAAACGTTCCTAACGCGTAAACCGTTTTAACAAGTAAACCTTCCTAACGCGTAAACCGTTTTAAAAAGTAAATCTTCCTAACGCGCAAACCTTCCTAACGTGTAAACCATTTTAACAAGTAAACCTTCCTAACGCGTAAACCGTTTTAACAAGTAAACCCTCCTAACGCGTAAACCGTTTTAACAAGTAAACCTTCCTAACGCGTAAACCATTTTAACAAGTAAACCTTCCTAACGCGTAAACCGTTTTAACAAGTAAACCTTCCTAACGCGCAAACCGTTTTAACAAGTAAACCTTCCTAACGCGTAAACCGTTTTAACAAGTAAACCTTCCTAACGCGCAAACCTTCCTAACGCGTAAACCGTTTTAACAAGTAAACCTTCCTAACGCGCAAACCGTTTTAACAAGTAAACCTTCCTAACGCGTAAACCGTTTTAACAAGTAAACGTTCCTAACGCGTAAACCTTCCTAACGCGTAAACCGTTTTAACAAGTAAACCTTCCTAACGCGTAAACCGTTTTAAAAAGTAAATCTTCCTAACGCGAAAACCTTCCTAACGCGTAAACCGTTTTAACAAGTAAACGTTCCTAACGTGTAAACCGTTTTAACAAGTAAACCTTCCTAACGCGTAAACCGTTTAAAAAAGTAAATCTTCCTAACGCGCAAACCTTCCTAACGCGCAAACCGTTTTAACAAGTAAACCTTCCTAACGCGTAAACCGTTTTAACAAGTAAACGTTCCTAACGCGTAAACCTTCCTAACGCGTAAACCATTTTAACAAGTAAACCTTCCTAACGCGTAAACCGTTTTAAAAAGTAAATCTTCCTAACGTGCAAACCTTCCTAACGCGTAAACTGTTTTAACAAGTCCACCTTCCTAACGTGTAAACCATTTTAACAAGTAAACCTTCCTAACGCGTAAACCGTTTTAACAAGTAAACCTTCCTAACGCGCAAACCATTTTAACAAGTAAACCTTCCTAACGTGTAAACCATTTTAACAAGTAAACCTTCCTAACGTGTAAACCATTTTAACAAGTAAACCTTCCTAACGTGCAAACCATTTTAACAAGTAAACCTTCCTAACGTGTAAACCATTTTAACAAGTAAACCTTCCTAACGTGTAAACCATTTTAACAAGTAAACCTTCCTAACGCATAAACCATTTTAACAAGTAAACCTTCCTAACGCATAAACCATTTTAACAAGTAAACCTTCCTAACGTGCAAACCATTTTAACAAGTAAACCTTCCTATGGTGTAAACCTTTTTATGGCGTAAACCTTTTAATGGTATAATACTTCTTAACGTGTGAACCTTTCTAACTCATAAACCCTCCTACGGTGTAAATCTTCCTAACCTGTAAACCTTCCTATGGTGTAAAACTTCTTAATGTGCAAACCTTCCTATGGTGTAAAAAGTCATGGTCCTGCTACCGCAAATGCACGCTCACCTGCTTTAGTCTAGCGCGTGGAACGAACAACAAAGCCTGATCACAAGAACGGAGGCTTCTACTACACACACACACACACACATATATAATTTTTTTCTTTTTTACATATTGCCCCTTTTTTACATTTGAGCCCCTGCCCCTGAAGAACTCTCTGCACGTCCCTGATGATATATATTTCTGATTATTTAATTATCACGTCAGGCCGAATATGAGCAATTGTCTGCCTGTCTGAGTTTTGTCGATAGACGGAGGCGGCCATCTCGTAATTCTCTATGCGCTTCATACTACGTTTCAAGGCCTATTTTGTAGCCTGCTCGCAGAGCTGCCATATAAACAGTCATTTAGACGTGTAAATACGTTTGCTTGAATGCACAACACCAATTCTAGACGGCAGCAATCAGACTCACACGGCTCAATCAACCTCTGATTGTTCGTGAGCTCTTCCTGTTTCCTCTTCTCCGTGTGACACAAACCGTCTGATTGCACATGCACAACAACAGTCTGGCTATTACCGTCGTCTCTCTCCATCTCTTGCAAACGTCAGGCCCAATACCAGACTAAATTTCTCACACATAGTAATTCATGTCATTTTCTCATGATAATCTCATTGTGCTGCTGGACCGTGACCCGCTAACGCTGGTGAATCAGCCCGTAATCTCCTCTAACGACACTGATGATGTTTTTCTCTGATTATTAAATAAATATTTTCTTACCAGAGCGTCGATGAGCACCTCCGCCCCCTCCTCGCTCTCGTGAAGCGTGTCAATATCTGTCAGTTCCTGCAGAAGATCAACCACTGCGATGCTGATATGTGATTCACGTTAAGGATATGTAACACTGAAAAACTACTAAAGATTAAAGAGCAAATAGGGATGCAACAATAAGCAATGTATAAATACATTGGGGTCACAAAGTATTTTTTTTAAAGAAATTATATAAATATAATTAAACAAATATGGATCAAAAGTGGCATTTATAATGTTATAAAAGATTTCCATTTCAAATAAATACAGATCTTTTGAACTTTCTTTTCATCAAAGAATCATAAAAAACACCCGTTTCCACTAAAATATGAAGCATCACAACTGTTTTAAACACTGATAATAATTATAAATGTTCCTTGATCATCACATTATCATCATAACGAGATTTGATTATCTCAATGGGACTTCACCTGGTTAAATCAAGGAATAAATAAAAAATACAAATATTAAAACGATTTCTGAAGGATCATGTGATACTGAAGACAGGAGTAATGATGCTGAAAATTCAGAAATAAATAACATTTTAAAATATATTCACATAGAAAACATTTTATTGTAATCCTTTAAAACTGTAATAATATTTCACTTATCAAATTATTTTTGCAGTCTTATTGCAGAAAAGACCCTTTCAGAAACATTTCCTTTTAAATTGCTGACCCCAAACTTTGTGTTACGGCTAATAACTAGTGTATATTAGTGTATCTTCTTGTTATAGTTGTTTACAGAATTATTTTTTTATAATAATAATAATCAGATTGATATGATTTTTTGGATAAAAGCGTCTGCTAAATACATGTAACTAATGAAAAAAGTTTAAACAAAAATGCTATTATTGGCCATTATACACTGTGCATCCCTAATAGTGCGTAACAACAAATTTAACAAACTCAGATTGACAGCTTGCCCATCCTGTCAGATCCAGGGAAATACTTTTTTTTTTAAATAATATTATTTTCTAACGTTTAACAATTTTTCAATAATAATTTTAAATGTGATTTATTTTGTCATGCATTACAACTCTATTATAATAGTAATAAAAAAATATCCTCATTCGTCTCTTCAGTTAGGTCACGCCAGTAGTAATGTTATCTTGTTCTTCGTGCTGTTATCCGGATTCGATTTCACATAAAATTCCTTTTTTGTTATTAAAAAAATGGCTAAACTGACATATTAAAGAAGGAAACACGTCTTGACAAAGATGACAGGACGCCATAGCACTTTTGTCATTTAAAAGAGAACTAACACAATAGGAGATGTTATCAACATCTTCAATTCAAAACCCAGCCAACTCCGACTTGTTTAGAACTGACCAGCCATATGAGGTATTTTATAGGTAGTGTGGCCCGCCGTGGCATGGCATTTGCATGTAATATTTGTGAGCAAGTGGTCTTCTTAAATGTACATAAGCCGCATGTACTGTATTAGTAATGGCAGGTTGCTGACACAGGACTAAGACATTGTGATTTCTCTTCGTGATATAGTTATCAGGACTTTTCATGTTGCAGCCACTCACGCTTGATAAGACGGAGCTTAGTGTTTACAATATTTAGTTTCTGCAACACTAGTAGCACCTAGCGCAATTTAAAAAAATAAAGCAACCTTGCAAACCGTCACATCACACATCACAAACACAGATTGTACGGGGGCTTGAGAACACATCAACATGTAGAAGTAGACTATATTAAATAGACAATAAAATGTCTAACGTATAAGGACTATTTTTAGCTATGTTGTTATGTTTCAATCTGACTTTTTTCTGACGTTTTTTTTCTGAAATGGACAGAGCGACCCCATAGACTTCCACGGCGAAACGTGAAGTCAATTAGAAGCCCTCACTTCCTGATGGCTGAGCGAACTGCGCCGGCTCAGACTGAGCTTGAGGACGGAGATGTGACGTGAGCCTCCTGTCTGACAGCTGTAGGTCTTCTAGTAGTTGTGGAAAGTGAAATCTGAATCACGTTGTTTAAATGTTTTGTCCCGTTGCTTTTGGCTCACTATGGGCTTCTCCCCATTCTTCCCCCTTGACTTTATCAGACTTTATGTCTCCACGTCCCCCCGACTGTCTCATAGACAGTAAAAGATTGCCTGCGAGCGTCTCCTCAGGTCTATACGGTAATTTCTCAACTGTGCGACAGAGTCGCGTTGGTTATGACGCAAACGTTAGCCTATTTTTACAAAAACAGCTTCTGCGGGGCGATAGTGTAAGATACAAGGTAACGGAGCCTTTTATGCATTGTCGTGTTTCTTTAGAAATAAACAATGGACAAATGGAGTCTGACGCCTCAGATGTAAAGTTATTCACTGTCAAAGTGACTCAAAAATGAATGGGAGTCAATGGGATGCTAACAGCAGGTGATGGCTTGGTTAGCAATGGATGGGTGTTATGGGTGGAACGCTTTCCTAGATAGATTACTACCCCCCCTGCATGAGCCATCTTACTTCTGCGGCATATACTTTCCCTGTTCCCTGCGCGAGAGCACCCTCTGGCTCGCAGAGCAGCGTTTACTACTAGGGCTGTCATTTTTTTAAAATCTAATTCGAACGGATATCAAATATCAAGCAATGTATTCGAATATATTCGAATTGCTACGACCCACCCCCCATAAAAAAAAATTAAAAAACGGGCACCGCCATAAAGGAAATTCAATCACAAATGCATTAACAATCTGACAGTCATAAACAGGACACAGGCCACAGCCTGTATGGAAAAATAAATTGTTAACTTAATGTTTGAAACAGCAGGTTATCAACTTAATCGATATGAAGTGCCACTATATGCAATTATCACAGCTTTCAGTTTGTCTGCGTTACCGAATCAGACGTCGACGCTGTCCTCTCCAGCAGCTGGAATATGTTTACGGATGCCATAGCAACTCTCAGCGGGCACCAGGACTTATACGGTTCTATAAAAGCTATTTATTTGTTGTAAAGTGTAATAATCATCTCAGAAAAAATTAATTAATGTTAGGCGCAGCTGAAGTAGTTGATTGTTTGCTTACATGGGGAGGTTTAGGGACAGTGTCATTATGACAACATTATCTTCATAACTTCTTACAAAATAAAAAGTTTATCCCTCAGAAAAATTTACTTTCTTCTTTTCAACATGCTTGGTGCATGTGAGCGCGGTGTACGTCATATAATGGCGCACACTTCGTTTGATCGACTCATGAAAAGGTTTATCCCACCCATCTCAAAACGATTACAATTTCATTCAGTTTGGGCATTTTTATTACGATTGAGGTGTTTATATGGAGCATTTTCATTCAGATTGGACTTTTAAACAGATTACAGTGCTCCATATGTAAACGCACCCGACTGTAAAAAATTACGCCACATGGCACTTTAAAAACCGGATAGTTTATTTATAGTTCGATTACGGATATTTCACGTCATGTTCGAATGCATATTCGAATATCGAATAAAAAGTGACAGCCCTATTTACTACTGATCACAGCCGTGCTGCTCTGAGAAGCTGCGCATGCAATTATCGCAGCCTCTGCCAAATCGCGTGCGTTTTTATTGCGATTTCTCGTGCAGCCCTGAGAACGGTCAGGATATCAGTGTTGTCGTGGCTGAGGAGGCCGAGCAGGGAATGAACCGCATTCAGCTCGACCAGAAGATGATACAGCTCCGGGATAGTGGCGATGACATGCATCTCCTGGATGATGTCATTCAGGTCAAGCTCCGCCTCCATGAATCTGCCAAAAACAGGAAGTGACATCATGTCTCTCTGTGGATTCTGAGGGGGAACCGCTAGTCTCATTTCACATTTAAAAATGAACGGTTAAACAATCCACAACTCACTTCTCCGGGTTGTCGGGAAACTTGATCCTCAGCTCCTGGTTTTTGTAGGATCTCTTCTCAAAGGTCAGGATCATTTTCTTCACTGTGCTCTCATCGACAGGCTCGCCCTGTTAACACAAAAGCAAGTCAAATGTCATGATTCTCATCTACAGGGACCAGTGTGTCTCTTAATTACATATGAGACTTGCCTTTATTCAGGTAAAAATACTCTTTTTCTTATTTTGAAATGATTGTAAAATGCATCTCCAACCGTTGCTTGTATAATAAATGTCAATTGAGTCTAATTCTATTAGACCCCATTGACGTGCATTATACGAGCAACAGTTGAGTTAAAAATCTTCATTTGTGTTCTACTGAAGAAACAAACACACTTACATCTTGGATGCCCTGGGGGTAGGTGAGCAGATAAACATCACATTTTCATTTTTGGGTGAACTATCCATTTTACCTCCTTGTTGCATGTAAAATAAACCCACATGATCACGGTCAGGTCTCACCTCTGGATCTTCTCCATCCTGATCCATTAGTCTCTCCAGAATCTTCTCCCCGTCTCCTCCTGCCTGCTCTTCACCGTCCGGCTCGGACCTCACCAAAACCCGCCCGGCGTCTCGGCCCGCTGTCTTCTGTTTGCCTCTGGTCTCCTCATGGCTGTCTTCCTCTCGGGGTCTCTTTGCCCCGCGGTCAGGCTGAGAAGAAAATTTTACATGCGAGTGAAGCGGAGACGGATCTAGATTTGACCACTCTCAAGATTTATGCAGCTGTAGATATGGTTTCATCCACCTATTTTTATGTGAATTTTGGGGTATTGCGTAAGAAACGCTGGATGGAAACACCAAGATTTGCATAAATAAATAAAAACATCCATACAAACTTTTTTATCCGATATGAAGACTTAATGACGACATAAACTATGATGGAAACACATTTACCAAATAAACTCCTCATTGTGCAAGAAAAAACTGTGACTGGAACTAACCAGGGCAGGGCTCGACATTAACGCTTGACCGCTTGTCCGGGACAAGTGGATTTTTTTGAAGGGACAAGTGAAAAAGAATTTGACTTGCCTGGCGGACAAGAGCCTGAAAACAAAAAATAACTAGCGAATCATCAAAATGCAAGAATGTTTGTGCATTAATTTAGTGTAAGTGGCGATCGATAGTGGAAAATATATAATGAACTGACGATGATAAGGCCGCGCTGTTGACGCTCGTGCAGCCTCTCGAGGAGAATTTACAACACTAGAGCGTTTGAGCGTTTTCCTGAATACCATCACGACTGAAAATGACACTGCTTTCATATGACAGTTTCAAAAACAATTAATTAACATTCACTTAAAGTCACTTACAGTTTAGATCCAACATTTAGTGTTTTGTTCGATTTCAGCAGCGAAAATCGTTCACAAACAGACACAGCAGAACCGTAACGCGTCTCACAGCAACAAGTGTGTTACTGACCGATTCAGTGTTTGAATGAATCGTTTGAATGAACGACTGAGTGACTCACTCATTAAGACGGCCGTCTGCTGCCACCTACTGGAGGTTTAGTTTCATGTTTAAACATACTTTCCAACATGTCTTATGTCTATTCAAAACTACAAATCTCTAAACATTATTTAATGCAGTTGTAATTTTTCAGTGTAAATCATTTAATTTTATTGTTAACAGCACTTATAGTCTTTTAATTTAATTTAATGTACTGATCAAATTTCACAATATAAAATGAAACCTGAAGCATAGCCTATATTTAATAAGATTAGGGGAGAAATGCCCTTTATAAAAGGTAAAAATATCACAAATTTGAAATGATTCTATAAAAAAATTTATTTTATTTTTTAATTCACAAATATGCAGATTTAAATATGTCAAAGCTGATTGAACACTGGTGAGAATATTGCTTCAGAATAAATTATAGTTACACACACACACACACACACACACACACACACACACACACACACACACACACACACACACACACACACACACACACACACACACACACACACACAAAATTAAAAATATATAGAATTTTTTTTCCAGACAAGCAAATGTTTTACTCGGACAAGTGAATGAACGATTTACTTGTCTGAAGGATTAGCACATGAACATGCTTAATGTCAAGCCCTGCAGGGAACCAATCACATCGCAGCATCTCAAAAGTTTAGTCGTTCTGAAATGCCAAATTCAAAGTCTGTCATCAGGATGATATGGTTTCATTCCCTCCAGAAGTATCTCACGACACCAAACTAGGCATGTGCCGATATCAATTTTTCATGTTGCGATTAATTGATGAAGTTTTATCACGATATACGATATTATCACGATATTGAAATAAGTTGCAAAAAAAAAGTGTTGCCATAGCATAACAGCTTTAAGAACTATTTTTGTAAGAACAAAAATAACTGAATGTTTAAATACAATAATGCACCAAAAATATATATAGCTCTGGAAAAAAAATTAAGAGACCCCTCTTGAGAAATCAATGTTAAGTGGTCTCTTGATTTTTTCCATAGCTGTAAAAGTACAATTTTCAAACAGATTAAAGTGCAAAAGAATTAGGCTATAAAGAACAACAGGTAGGCTTACAAATTACAATAAGGTCTCATTATTTAAGGCATTAACTAAGATTGAGCAATAGCTACATTTGGTACAGAAAGTAATAATGTTTTTGTTAATGTTAGTTAAGAAATACTGATCATTGTTAGTTTTATTTTAGGTCCATTAAAAAAGTTATTTTGATTTTGATTTTAATGTTATTAAAAAGTAACTAAGAAATTAACATAGAATGATTAATTCTTTATAAGTATTTTTCATTGTCAGTTTGGTAATAATGAATTAACATGTTAACTAATGAAGTCGTGTCTCAAAGTTTTACTGAACAATAACAAATAATTAGAACAGTTCTAATTATTAGGGTTGTAGTCCAGATTAAAACATAAAAATGTTTAAATTTGAAAATAAATAGCCTATTAAGTCTTTAAGTATTAAGTATTTGGTGCTGTGATGAACAACATTGAGATTACAAAAACGAATGGCTGTTTTAAAAACTACACGCGTTTTTTGTTTTTTTGTTTGCTGGTTTCCGGGGTAACCGGCTGCATTCTGCAGTTCATCAGCGCCCTCTGCTGTCACTGAGCGGCACTTCAGCAGCGCGTCTCCTGAACCGGTTCAGTCATGTGCAAATGCACGTTGGGCTTGTTTATATCTGAGTGCATGTCCCTTTGGCAGAATACAGCGGTGTTGAGCATTTATTCGGTTGATGGGCAAAGTATTCTTGAGTGCATTATAAAAAAATTATAAATTGTTAATAAATTATTATTTACGATATTTTAAAGTACCCACGATAACAATATCGTGCATATTCATTATCGTGATAAATCGCATTATCGAAAATCAGCACATGTCTACACCAAACACAAGCATCCAAACGCAAGAGAACATGACAGCGTTTACTGCATTTCGTCTGAACAGACGTAACTCATTCATGACGGAGGAAAAAAGAGCCACAGTTTCATCACTGATCACAGCATGTTTTGGGCCAATTTCCCAGGAAGTGACTACTTTGTGCTCTCAAACACACTTTTTACTTACATTTATTGGTAACAATATATTTTACAGTGTTATGTTAAACGTAGTTACTATATTAATAACTATAATAAATTGTGTATAATTACATGCAACTAACTCTAAACCCAACCAAGCCCTAATGCTAACCCTATAGTTAATATAACTCGGTGCATAAATGTATAATTAGTGTAACAATGGCATCTTAACATAAAGTGTATCCCATTTATTTTCAGATGTTTTGTGCTATATTCCACAGTTAAATTCTCAACTTGGGATGTAAACACAGCTAGTGATCACACACACATTCGGTATTTCTAAATTCAAAGTGCACAAAAAATGCAAACGCTCACAACTCAATGCAAATATATTTAGATAATAGGAATATCACAATTCTCAATATAATATTGAACTGTTCGGTACGGCCTTCACGGTTCAATACACGCTTGTGAATTGTTTTTTTTCCGGTTTTGCATTTTATTGATTATTTTTCTACAAATTCTATAATTTGCCTTAATCATAATATACTGAACAATCCGTCATACATTCACACAAAGTTCATTATTTGCATGTGTTAAAGCTTTGTCGGTTTAACATTTAATTTGCGTGTTAAAGGGATACTTCACCGCTTTTTTTATTATTATTTGGGCTGTTTGGCTTTTCAATACACTTTTAAGTGTTTATTTATGTATTTGTGTCTGTGGATTTAAATTACAATCAATATCGTTAAAGTTTTTCCAGGTACTTCAGCAGCTCTTACACACAGATCAGATCTATATTCTGAAGGTTTTTACTAAGGGGCTTGTTGTCATATATCATTCACCTACCTTATACTTTTATATTTCATTCCTAAAACATGGTGAAAAGGTTTTTTTTGTTACTGTCTGTTGACAGTATTTGAGTAATATGAGTGATAAAGAGATATCCAAACTCTAATATATCAACAAAATCAAAAATGAATTTTGAACATGGCTTAATCCAATGTTCAGATTTATTTTCTGGAAATGTATGAAAATTAGTGCATATTTAATAAGATAATGCATAAACACACACATACACACACACATACAAACAAAGTACCAGTCAAAGTTTGAAACATTACTATTTTTAATGTTTCTGAAGAAAGTCTCTTAAAAACCTGCATTTATTTGATCAAAAATACAGAAGAGAAAAAAAAACAGTAATATTGTGAAATATTATTACAATTTTTTTTTATGGCTTTCTATTTTAATAAACTTTAAAATCTAATATATTCCTATGATAATTTGAGCATCATTACTCCAGTCTTCAATTTCACATGAGCCTTCAGAAATCTTTGATATAATGATTTATCATCAATGTTGGAAATGCTTGTGCTGATTAATATATTTTTTAATAACCTGCATCTTTTTTTCTGGATTATTTGATGAATAAATAAATAAAAAAGAATGGCATTTAATGAAAATAAAAAATAAAATAGATTTTTTTTTGTAACAATACACACTACCGTTAAAGGTTTGGGGTCAGTAAAAAAAATAATTTTTTTAAACTAATTTAAAAAAAAAACAATCTTCAGCAAGGATTGTGTTAAATTACACAATGTTACAAAAAATATATATTTTGAATAAATGTTTTTTTATAACTTTCTATTAATCAATTAACCCTTTAAAAATGTATTACAGATTCCCCCAAAAAATATGAATCAGCACAACATTAATAATAAATCATCATATTAGAATGATATCTAAAGACTGGACTAATGATGCTGAAATGATCACAGGAATAAAGTACACTTTATTAGATATATTCACATAGAAAACCATTCTTTTAAATTGTAATAATATTTCACAATTTTCCTGGAAGAAGGCAAGATTTCCTTAAACAAATACATGCAGGCTTAGAAGAGACTTCTTTCAAAAACATGAAAAATAGTAATCTTTCAAATTTTGTCATAGCCACCTAAATATCAATCCAATATTAATCCAGAAAAGAAAAATATAACTGCAAATTTACAAAATGGAAGCGTCAGGACAGTTTTTGGACATGGTATTATTTCAAGAAACTGGAATATGAGTATTATTCCGTATTATGGTAAACCACAGAGCCATCTTATATTGACTTGAACTCCAAAGTAACGTTACTTTCATGTCAAGGAGGAAACAGCTAATTAATGTATTAAAATATAAAAGTAAATTAACAACAAACACGCAATAACACGGGTGCATATGTCCTCAGCATCTGAACAGTGTCAAACTCATCCGAATAAAGATCTCAGAGTGACATTAAACGTGTCAGTACCTGATAATTCAGCAGCTCTCCTACATCCATGACGATTTCAGTGCGTTATAATCCTTTAAAATGTATATTTTGTGTCTAACAGCGTGTAAACACAACACGCCTGTGAACAAAACTTGATTTTTGTTCTTCGCGCGATTGACCGGCGTGAGACGCTGAGTGACGGAACTCAACAGCGACACCAGCAGGCGAGGAGATCCACGACAACATAACACAGGACACACACTACATAGACAAGTTAACACACACACACGACGGATATGTTATCTGCCAGGATTTGTTTGATTATTAAAAGTATTGTACAATGAAATACCGGAAGAATGATTCACAATGACACCAGAAACGTGTATCACGAATGTAAACAAAAGCAGGATATTAAACATTGGATATGAAACCTCTCTTGCAATGCTGCATTTATTGCTAGCAGCACAGAGTTTTAATCCACTACCTCAAATCACTTGCACAAATCTTTGACAGTCATTCTGTCCTGTGCTGTTCGGCTTATGCAAACTTTGCTGCAGGTTTTTTTATCTGTTTCCCTACAAGATAAGCAAGAGGTAAGTAGACAGCTTTAATTATTCAGAGATTACAGCTACATTTTCCTCCATTCTCACTCTCACTGGAAAACTAGCATACTTCTTTGTGTATACGGCAAACTGCCCACTTTGAATTGTGTAATGGTACTTTTTTTTTAAAAATTGTTTTCACATTACTTTATGTTGCATATTAATTTAGTGTGTGTTATTCAGTTAACTGTGAGTGTGTCCCCCAAATGTGTCTGGGAAGTTTTAGCTTAAAATACCACAGATCCTTTTTTAGACCATGATGTAAACACATTTTTTGGGTGGGAAGGAAAAACATGCTGTTTCTGTGCATGCATCTTTAAATGCAAATGAGCTACTTCTCCACCCCCTTTTTTCAGAAGAGGGAGGAGCCTCTACAGCTCATGCCTCGGATACTCTGACAAAAACTAAAACATATGTTTAGTTTTGATGACCATATTTATCACGGTCAAGTGACACTGCAGTTCTTCATCAACATGAAAGTTCATTATCTGCATTAGCTGTTTATTATCCATATCAGTCTAAACTTCTGATGTATTGTTTTCTGATCACACAAAGTCGAAGCACGCGCACAAAAAGCCGAAAATAATGAGTATTAAACTAAGTTCTCTTTGCGCTTAAACTGTCAAATAGACAAAAAGTTACGTCAATAACACACAGTTCACATCAACAGTCGGATATGTCTGTGAACGTAAATAAATTGCGTGTATATTAGATCTGTGTATTAAAGTGAACGCAGCGTAATATACTGTACCTACTGCTATACACTGATCAGGCATAACATTATGTCCACCTTCCTAATATTGTGTTGATCCCCCTTTTGCTGCCAAAACAGCCCTGACCCATCGAAACATGGACTTCACTAGACCCCTGAAGGTGTGCTGTGGTATCTGGCACCAAGATGTTAGCAGCAGTTCCTCTAAGTCCTGTAAGTTGCGAGGTGGGGCCTCCATGGATCGGACATGTTTGTTCAACACATCCCAAAGATGCTTGACTGGATTGAGATCTGGGGAATTTGGAGGCCAAGTCAACACGTCAAACTTGTTGTGCTCCTCAAACCATTCCTGAAGCATTTGTACTTTGTGTCAGGAGCATTATCCTGCTGGAAGAGCCACAGCCACCAGGGAATACCGTTTCCATGAAAGGGTGAACATGCCCTTCTTCCCATAGTGCATCCTGGGGCCATGTGTTCCCCGGCCATCCACGTGATGTAAAAGAAAACGTGATTCATCAGACCAGGCCACCTTCTTCCATTGCTCCGTGGTCCAGTTCTGATGCTCACGTGCCACTGTTGGTGCTTTCGACGGGGTCAGGGGTCAGCATGGGCACCCTGACTGATCTGTGGCTATGCCGCCCCATACACAACAAACTGAGATGCTCTGTGTATCCTGACACCTTTCTATCAGAACCAGCTTTAACTTCTGGAGAAGTTTGATCGGACCACACGGGCCAGCCTTCGCTCCACACGTGCATCAATGAGCCTTGGCCGCCCATGACCTTGTGGCCAGTTCTCCTTCCTTGGAGCACTTTTGATAGATACTGACCACTGCAGACCGGGAACAGCCCACAAGAGCTTATCAAACTTGCTCAAATCCTTACGCTTGCCCGTTTTTCCTGCTTCTAACACATCAACTTTAAGGACAAAATATTTACTTGCTGCCTAATATATCCCATCCACTAACAGGAGCCGTGATGAAGAGATAATCAGTGTCATAATGTTATGCCCGATCGGTGTATATGCTTTCAAAATGATTCAAACAACAAAAGAATAACAGAAAATCACTTGCTGTTCTCGACTAAATAACTTTAGTAGCTTTTATTTAGGTTTTCATGTTTCTGACATTTGGGCCTATTAATATATACTGTTTGTCTGAATAATGCAATGAATGTGCAGTGATTGAAAAGCCTCATTTATGTATCTGTCTCTTGCATCTCTCTCTCTCTCTCTCTCTCTCTCTCTCTCTCTCTCTCTCTCTCTCTCTCTCTCTCTCTCTCTCTCTCTCTCTCTCTCTCTCTCTCTCTCTCTCTCTCTCTCTCTCTCTCTCTCTCTCTCTCTCTCTCTCTCTCTCTCTCTCTCAGGCCTGGCCGCTTCTGTCCGGCCTGTTTTGCGTGTCACGGATGACTGGCTCTTGTGATTCCTGACAAGACAGAGGCGCTATCGAGACAACACTCATAAATCCAGAATGATGCCGACCGAACAGGTGATTTTCCGCCTGCCTCACCAGCCGACCTGCATGGAATATTCATCCCGTCATCAATCCGTACTGAAGGGCGGATCAGGGTTGTGTTTGAGCACATTATCTTGCTTTTCTGCTGCCATTGCAGACCTATTCCAGCTGAGAACCGCTACACTTTTAAACTCTTTCTATATCAAATACTTCTTTAATTCGGATGCATGATATTTGTACAGTAGGACATACAGTAGATGACATGGATGCCTCAAAATCAAGAAATTACATTTTGCATAAAGAGTATATATATAGATATATACACTCAAAGGATTATTAGGAACACCTGTTCAGTTTCTCATTAATGCAATTATCTTATCAACCAATCACATGGCAGTTGCTTCAATGTATTTACGGGTGTGGTCCTGGTCAAGACAATCTCCAGGTCAGAGGAGAATGGGCCTACAGATTCAATCTGATAGAAGAGCAACTTTGACTGAAATAACCACTCGTAACAACCGAGGTATGCAGCAAAGCATTTGTGAAGCCATAACACACACACAACCTTGAGGCGGATGGGCTACAACAGCAGAAGACCCCACCGGGTACCACTCATCTCCTCTACAAATAGGAAAAAGAGGCTACAATTTGCACAAGCTCACCAAAGCTATCAGTACGGGCCAATTAATATGGGCCAACATTTCTAAAGAATGCTTTCAGTACCTTGTTGAATCAATGCCACATAGAATTAAGGCAGTTCTGAAGGCGAAAGGGGGTCAAACACCGTATTAGTATGGTGCTGCTAATAATCCTTTTGGTGTGTGTGTGTGTGTGTGTGTGTGTGTGTGTGTGTGTGTGTGTGTGTGTGTGTGTATGTATGTGTGTGTGTGTATATATATATAGGACCCCCTCCTTGAACTGTCACCTTATCGTGGTGGAGGGGTTTGAGTACCTGAATGATCCTAGGAGCTATGTTGTCCGGGGCTTTATGCCCCTGGTAGGGCCTCCCAAGGCAAACAGGTCCTTGGTGACGGGCCAGACTAAGAGCAGTTCACAAAGCCCATTATGAAAAAATTAAAAACAAGGGCCGAGACGTCGCCCGGCATGGCGCAGCCGGGGCCCCACCCTGGAGCCAGGCCCGGGGTTGGGGCTCGTATGCGAGCGCCTGGTGGCCGGGCCTTCCCCCATGGGGCCCGGCCGGGCTCAGCCCGAAAGAGCGACGTGGGGCCGCCCTCCTGTGGGCTCACCACCTGCAGGAGGGATCATAAGGGGCCGGTGCATAGTGGATCGGGCGACAGTCGAAGGCGAGGCCCCCGACGACCCGATCTCTGGACACGGAAACTGGCTCTAGGGACGTGGAATGTCACCTCGTTGGCGGGGAAGGAGCCTGAGCTTGTGCGGGAGGTCGAGAGATACCGACTAGAAATAGTCGGGCTCACCTCCACGCACAGCTTAGGCTCTGGAACCACACTTCTCGAGAGAGGCTGGACTCTCTACCACTCTGGAGTTGCCCATGGTGAGAGGCGGCGGACTGGAGTGGGTTTGCTTATAGCCCCCCAGCTCAGTCGCCATGTGTTGGAGTTCACCCCGGTGAGCGAGAGGGTTGCTTCCCTGCGCCTTCGAGTCGGGGATAGGTTTCTCACTGTCATTTGTGCCTATGGCCCGAATGGCAGTGCAGAGTACCCGGCCCTCTTGGGGTCTCTGGGAGGGGTGCTAGAAAGTGCTCCGACTGGAGACTCCATCGTCCTACTGGGGGACTTCAACGCCCATGTGGGCAGTGACAGAGACACCTGGAGGGGCGTGATTGGGAGGAACGGCCCCCCTGATCTGAACCCGAGCGGTGTTCTGTTATTGGACTTCTGTGCTAACCATGGCTTGTCCATAACGAACACCATGTTCAAGCATAAGGGTGTCCATCAGTGCACTTGGCACCAGGACACCCTAGGCCGAAGGTCGATGATCGACTTTGTGGTCGTCTCATCTGACCTCCGGCCGTATGTCTTGGACACTCGGGTGAAGAGAGGGGCGGAGCTGTCAACCGATCACTACCTGGTGGTGAGTTGGATCCGATGGCGGGGGAGGAAGCTGGACAGACTCGGCAGACCCAAACGTACTGTGAGGGTCTGTTGGGAACGTTTGGCTGAACCCCCTGTCAGAGAGATCTTCAACTCCCACCTCCGGCAGAGCTTCGACCAGATCCCGAGGGAGTCTGGAGATATTGAGTCCGAGTGGACCATGTTCTCCACCTCCATTGTCGACGCGGCCGCTCGGAGCTGTGGCCGTAAGGTCTCCGGTGCCTGTCGAGGCGGTAATCCCCGAACCCGGTGGTGGACACCGGAAGTAAGGAATGCCGTCAAGCTGAAGAAGGAGTCCTATCAGGCCTGGCTGGCTTGTGGGGCTCCTGAGGCAGCGGACAGGTACCGGCAGGCCAAGCGGACGGCAGCCCGGGCGGTGGTGGAGGCAAAAACTCGGGCCTGGGAGGAGTTCGGTGAGGCCATGGAGAAAGACTATCGGTTGGCCTCGAAGAGATTCTGGCAAACCGTTCGACGCCTCAGGAGGGGAAAGCAGTGCCCTACCAACACTGTCTACAGTGGAGATGGGCAGCTGCTGACCTCAACTGGGGATATTGTTGAACGGTGGAAGGAATACTTCGAGGATCTCCTCAATCCCACCGACACGTCTTCCTTTGAGGAAGCAGAGGCTGAGGGCTCGGAGGGGGACTCGTCCATCACCCGGGCTGAAGTCATCGAGGTAGTTAATAAGCTCCTCGGTGGCAAGGCGCCGGGGGTGGATGAGATTCGCCCTGAGTACCTTAAGTCTCTGGATGTTGTGGGGCTGTCTTGGCTGACGCGCCTCTGCAGCATCGCGTGGCGGTTGGGGACAGTGCCTATGGACTGGCAGACCGGGGTGGTGGTCCCTCTTTTCAAGAAGGGGGACCGGAGAGTGTGTTCCAACTACAGGGGGATCACACTCCTCAGCCTCCCTGGGAAAGTCTATGCCAGGGTACTGGAGAGGAGAATTCGGCCGATAGTGGAACCTCGGATTCAGGAGGAGCAGTGTGGTTTTCGTCCCGGTCGTGGAACGCTGGACCAGCTCTATATCCTTCACAGGGTGCTGGAGGGTTCATGGGAGTTTGCCCAACCGGTCCACATGTGCTTTGTGGATTTGGAGAAGGCATTCGACTGTGTTCCCCGTGGCACCCTGTGGGGGGTGCTCTGGGAGTATGGGGTCCGGGGCCCCTTGCTTAGGGCAGTACGGTCCCTTTACAACCAGAGCAGGAGCTTGGTTCGCATTGCCGGCAGTAGGTCAAATTTGTTCCCGGTGCATGTTGGTCTCCGGCAGGGCTGCCCTTTGTCACCGGTTCTGTTCATAATTTTTATGGACAGAATTTCTAGACGCAGCCAAGGGCCGGAGAGTGTCCGGTTTGGGGACCACGCGATTTCATCGCTGCTCTTTGCAGATGATGTTGTCGTGTTGGCAACCTCAGACCGGGACCTTCAACATGCACTGGGACGGTTTGCAGCCGAGTGTGAAGCGGCGGGGATGAGAATCAGCACCTCCAAGTCCGAGGCCATGGTTCTCAGTCGGAAAAGGGTAGCTTGCTCACTTCAGGTTGGTGGAGAGTTCTTGCCTCAAGTGGAGGAGTTTAAGTATCTTGGGGTCTTGTTCACGAGTGAGGGAAGGATGGAACGGGAGATTGACAGACGGATCGGTGCATCATCTGCAGTAATGCGGGCGATGTAACCGGTCTGTTGTGGTGAAGAAGGAGCTGAGCCGTAAGGCAAAGCTCTCGATTTACCGGTCAATCTACGTTCCTACTCTCACCTATGGTCATGAGCTGTGGGTCATGACCGAAAGGACAAGATCCCGGATACAGGCGGCTGAAATGAGCTTTCTCCGCAGGGTGGCTGGGCGCTCCCTTAGAGATAGGGTGAGAAGCTCGGTCACTCGGGAGGAGCTCAGAGTAGAGCCGTTGCTCCTTCACATCGAGAGGAGCCAGCTGAGGTGGCTCGGGCATCTATTTCGGATGCCTCCTGGACGCCTTCCCAGGGAGGTGTTCCGGGCACATCCCACCGGGAGGAGGCCCCGGGGAAGACCCAGGACACGCTGGAGGGATTATGTCTCCAGGCTGGCCTGGGAACGCCTCGGGGTACCCCCGGAGGAGCTGGAGGAAGTGGCCAGAGAGAAGGAAGTCTGGGCGTCTCTGCTTAGACTGTTGCCCCCCGCGACCCGGCCCCGGATAAGCGGAAGATGATGGATGGATGGATGGATGGATATATATATATATATATATATATATATATATATATATATATATATATATATATATATATATATATATATATGTATTTGATCTTGAGTAAGATATAAGCTGAACATGTTCTTATAGGTGTCCAGTAAATATGAACTTGTGAACATGAATAAGCAAACATACGAGATGTAAGGATGCATTTAATTTCCCTTTGCAGCCACATGACATTCAGCTTTGGTAACTTTGACCATTGTAAGGTATGAATTAAATTGCTGAAATTGAAGTTAGGTACTGCAGGGGAACATGTCTTGTTTTCCCATGAATTTTGCTTGTTTTTAATGTTTTATGTTGCTAACATTATTTAGAAAAATATAGCAATATGTTAACATGTTTTATGCATTAACATTAATTAGCATTTTGAAAACGTTTTAACATGTCGCTACAATTAATTAGCAAAATACTCAATGTTTTTGTTTTAACACATTACTAGCACAAATTTGCATATCACTAAAATGATCTAACATTTTAGCATATTAGCATATTGCTGGCATGTTTTAACATTCTGCTAGAATTAATTATCATGTTTGCTAACTTTAACATGTTGAGAGCATGATATACTATGTCACTAACATGATTTAATGTTTTTTAGCATGAATTGCATTTGGCTAGCATGATTTAACATTTTTTAGCATGTTGCTAGCATTACTTAACATGTAGCATGTTTTAACATTTCTATCATGATTTAGCATTTTATTAGCATTCATTAACATGTTTGCATGATTTAGCTTGTTGTTACCATGACTTATCATGTTGCTAGCATGATTAAACATTTTGCTAACATGTTTTAACACATTGCTAGAATGATTTAACATTTTGTTATCATGATTTAACACATTGCTAGCATGATTTAACATTTTGTTAGCATTAATTAGCATGTTCACATGATTTAGCATGTCGTTAACATGAATTATCATGTTTTGCTCGCATGATTTAACATGTTGCTAACATTTTTAACACATTGCTAACATTATTTAGTGTGTTGTTTACATGATTTAACATGTTGCTAACATTTTAACACATTGCTAGCATTGTTTAGCATGTTGATAACATATCCTAAGCTATTTGCTAGGCTTTGTTAGTGCTAGAAGCTAAAATGCTCTATTCGAGTTCTTTTATTAAAGTTTTGACCCCCTCAATGAAAGCGTGTGGGACTTTTATGGTTTTTAATCTTCATCTTTCAAGCCAACTTAATATTTTCTTGTAAAACATAACTCCAACAATCTCTTAAACTTCGAAAAATCCTTTTCTACAGTTTTTGAATCTTTGAATGACATTGTGTACACTGTCAGAAAAAAAGGTACATTTCTGTCACTGGGGCGGTACCCTAAGGTACAAAACCAAAAAGGTACTAATATGTACCTTTAAGGTTCTACTATGTACCTTTAAGGTACTAATATGCACTCTTAAAGTACTGATATGTACCTTTTACGGTACTAATACGTACCATTTAGGGGTGAGTAAGGTACAAATATGTACCTTTTCACTTTTGTACCTTAGGGTACCGCCCCAGTGACAGCACTGTACCTTTTTTTCTGAGAGTGTAAAAATGATGGCATAATCCCAACATTTGTGCTTTAACAGTGACTGAGTTTCATTTTACGCCTTTATTGCTGTAAAATCTCAAAGCGGATCCAGCGGCGTATAAAAACCATCTATATTTGAAAACCGCTGAATTATATCATGCATAATGAATACATGCAGAGTGAAAAATGAGGCCAGAGACCTCTACATCACACACAGCTGTCGAACTACACCCGGTTTATTCCTTCTGCATTCACCCGTTTGATGCAGAGATCAGGAGAAACAGGCAGAATGAAGAAAAGAGGTGTAGAGGTGGACTCATAAAGGAGAAAGCGAGGGAGGAAGAGAGACGTATTTGCATGTCACCTCCTGTTTTAGCACGTCCAAATGAATGGTTACTATAGCAACATTTTCAGATGTGATTCTGTGAATATGTGGCAGGTTCGACCCTGAGAACTCCTCACATGCTGCGTCCTTGATCCTTATAGATATCCTTTGCAGAGCATGAAAGACAAGCATATGAAATATGGAGAAAATTAACGTTTTTATATTATTATTTAGCAGTTGAAAATCCCCATATGGTAATATCTTGAACTACAAGGACGGTCTTTGTTCTCTCGAGTTCAACACTGAAATGAATACACGTCTAACTATGTGTTAGACATTTCCTGTTCAATTAAAGCATGCACACTCGTGATTGGTTCCAGGATGAAGCCGACAGATGTGCAAATGTTTCTGGTGAAGCGGCACAGATAAGAGAAAACACGCAGAAGCTCTTACTGAGACACTCAGAGAGACAGAAAATAATGACTTTACACTGAATGTGAGACACAAACATCTCAAACTGACAAAGAGAAGCTAGACTGAATCGTATAGGAGGATGAGATTATACACAGGGTTTGGACCTTATAATGGACCACAGACAGACAGACAGACAGACAGACAGACAGACAGATAGACAGATAGATAGATAGATAGATAGATAGATAGATAGATAGATAGATAGATAGATAGATAGATAGATAGATAGATAGATAGATAGATAGATAGATAGATAGATAGATAGATAGATACACTCACCTAAAGGATTATTAGGAACACCTATTCAGTTTATCATAAATGCAATTATCTTATCAACCAATCACATGGCAGTTGCTTCAATGCATTTAGCGGTGTGGTCCTGGTAAGGACAATGCTCAGTTACTGGGATTTCCACACACAACCATTTCTAGGGTTTACAAAGAATGGTGTGAAAAGGGAAAAACATCCAGTATGTAGCAGTCCTGTGGGCGAAAATGCGTTTTTGTTGCTAGAGGTCAGAGGAGAATGGGCCGACTGATTCAAGCTGATTGAAGAGCAACTTTGACTGAAATAACCACTCGTTACAACCGAGGTATGCAGCAAAGCATTTGTGAAGCCACAACACACACAACCTTGAGGCGGATGGGCTACAACAGCAGAAGACCCCACCGGGTACCACTCATCTCATCAATTTGCACAAGCTCACCAAAATTGGACGGTTGAAGACTGGAAAAATGTTGCCTGGTCTGATGAGTCTCGATTTCTTTTGAGAAGTTTCTCGATTTCTAGAGTCAGAATTTGGCGTAAACAGAATGAGAACATGGATCTATCATGCCTTGTTACCACTGTGCAGGCTGGTGGTGGTGGTGTAATGGTGTGGGGGATGTTTTCTTGGCACACTTTAGGCCCCTTAGTGCCAATTAGGCATCGTTTGAATACCACGGCCTACCTGAGCATTGTTTTTGACCATGTCCATCCCTTTATGACCACCATGTACCCATCCTCTGATGGCTACTTCCAGCAAGATAATGCACCATGTCACAAAGCTGGAATCATTTCAAATTGGTTTCTTGAACATGACAATGAGTTGACTGTACTAAAATGGCCCCCACAGTCACCAGATCTCAACCCAATATAGCATCTTTGGGATGTGGTGGAACGGGAGCTTCGTGCCCTGGATGTGCATCCCACAAATCTCCATCAACTGCAAGATGCTATCCTATCCTATATATATATATTTGTTTATGCTTTTACATAATGAAAACATTCGTTTTATAAATTGTGTATACAGTCCCTGACAAAAGTCTTGTCGCTTATCTATTTTCTAGAAATACCTGATATTAACCTGACTTTTAATTAATTAATTTGTGTTAGAAATAGCTCATATGAAAAGCTAAAACCCTCCCAAATGATGTTTAATGCACTGAAATAAATAATTTTCATAGAAAAAATATTTATCATTTAATCAAGACAGAAAGGTCAAATTTTGGCAAGACAAAAGTTTTGTCACCTATACAGAAATTGAACAAATTTACAGCAAATACAAAAATATGTCAGCAAATTAAGTTGTGGTGCTGTGAGATCCAAATTTAATATCTTGTATGACTTCCATGAGCTTAAAAGGACTGCATCTATGTGGTTTGGCAAGGATTCATACAATTTATTGATGACGTCATAAGAAAGCAGTCTTGCATGCCTCCCAGAGTTCATCAATATTCTTTGGTTTCGTCTTCCATGCATCCTCTTTCATCCTACCCCACATATGCTCAATGATGTTCATGTCTGGTGACTGGGCTGGCCAATCCTGGAGCATCTTGATCTTCTTCGCCTTGAGGAACTTTGATGTGGAGATGGAAGTATGCGATGGAGCACCGTCCTGCTGCAGAATTCGGCCTCTTTTAAGGTTGGGAATAAGAGGTAGCTAAGATTTCTTGGTATTTTAGACTATTGATGTTGCCTTCCACCCTGCAGATCTTCCACCTCAGATGTAACCCCAGACCATGATTTTTCCGCCACCAAACTTCACTGTTTTCTGGGTGAATCTCGGATCCATTCTGGCTCCAATAGGTCTCCTGCAATATTTGCGGCGACTGTGGTGTAATTCAACAGAAGATTCATCTGAAAAATCCACCTTCTGCCACTTTTCCTGCGTCCATCCTTTTAGCAGGCTGTGGGCCTTGGCAAATGCCACACGGTTTTTCAATTGTCTTTTGTTTAGTGCTGGCTTCTGGGCACTGATTGGACCATGGAGGCCATTTCGAGACAGAATCCTACAAACTGTTCTGGTTGACACAGGGACTTCAGGTGACCAGGTCTCGTGGAGCTCTGCTGCAGTGGAAAATGGGCTGGCCTTGGATTTTCAAGCCAACAAACGGTCCTCTTGAGCAGTTGTCTTGCGGGGTCTGCCTGACCTGGGCTTGTCAAAAACGTCTCCAGTCTCTTCAAATCTTTTTTTTATCCTCTGTACTTGACGCTGAGACACATTGAAGGTGTCTGCCACATCAGCAGTGGATCTGGTCTTCAGCCTCATGATAATCAAAACTTTAGTCTCAGGGTGAATCTTAGGCATGTTTGCAGAGGTCTAGTTGCAGTTGATGTGAAGGTCTAGTGTACTGGGGTTCTTTTTATACACACTTGAGACCTAATTGATCCATTATTAGTCACAGGTGAAGCTCATATGACAAGGCGACAACACTTATGTCTTTGCAAAAATTGACTCATTGGGCTTTACCAAGCTGTGAATATTAGAATACTTTTTGAAAGTTTAGTTTTTCACTGAAACATTATCGCAAAAGCTGGTGGGATTAAAATGAGCCATTTCTTGTAAAAAAATCTTGATTAGAAATATATTTCAGCGGCACTTTAGGTCAATTTGTACACAAGCGACAAGACTTTTGTCAGGGACTGTAGTGTCTGTCTGTCTGTCTGTCTGTCTGTCTGTCTGTCTGTCTGTGTCATAGAAATCAATTCATCACGTGTTTTAGTTTAAATCTCTCCTAACAGTGACTGACATCAAGAGCCATTAGTGTATGTCTGAGTGCTTCTGAACTAAATCATTGAGGATGCGTGTGTGTGTGACCCGTGTGTGTGTGTCAGGCTCAGCTCGGCGGGCGCAGGTACGAGGTGATGCGCTCTAATTGAAACAGGTGTGAGAGGTCAGAGGGGGTGCGGTGTTAACATCTGTTCAGGGGGCGGAGCCTATTAGCACAAAAACACAAACCTGACATGTCTGCAAATCCATTAAAATAACTTACAACGGTAAACAACTAATGAATTGAGATTTATATCACAACATGTATGCTTGTTATGATGCATAAATCTCAAATTTAGCAATTAAAGTAATATACAGACAAAGATGCATGTGCAACAACAATGTGCTAGTTCTAATTTAATCATAATATGGTTGGTTTCTAGCCTGACAAGCCAGACCCATCAAGATGTTTGGTCTGGAAACTCACCATTGACAGCTCAATCCGAGGGGCGGATAAACGGTTGTCTTTCAAACTCCCTCTGCACGGGATAGGATAGCGCTACACCAACCAGAACAACGAAGGTGTAACAGAGCTTGTTGACAGATTAAAATTCACCGTATCTGGTCAGCAAAACTCTGAACACATCTTCCCTTTTTAAGAATGACTTCAGTGCTGTTCTTTGTTCTTTTCTCAGAGAAAAGCTTAACTCCAAGTCTTCCAGAGTCGCGGTCAAAGCTGATTTGAAAGACCGCCGCCGTTCGCCAGTTTCTGTGTTTACTAGAAGCACGCAAACGCAATTCGGCCATCATTATGTTAAGCCCCGCCCACTTACTCTATACATGATGTGATTAGCCAGACCAGAGTTTGCCGTTTAAGGTCCTTGACGCGATTTTGACGCGCGAATAATTTGCGCGATGGTTTTATTTTTTGATCAGCTGTTTGTGTAATGAGTGCTGTTTTACTCTAACGGCGTCAAAAACGGCTTCAACCAATAAAATACAAGGAAACAAAGGTGACAAAATGTCCAGTTGACGTCACAAGCTATTCACTCAACATTAACCTTTGCCACGTATGGCATTTCTTATGAGATTACAGCTGTAGGTCTAGCTGTGCTGTGTTTACTACTGTGTTTACAGACAGCAATAACTTAACCTTTTACAAATTGTATTTTTTTTTTCTAAACCTTGTGTCCGCGATTATGGAAAGTGAACGTGTTGCCATCAGTACATCTGTGGCACTTAAATGTTTAAATTGTGACTGAACTGGAAGCATCTGCTCCGGAACGATTGATTCCCTGAAGTGTGCGGTACTTAGACTTTGGAAACTAAGTGCAGAACCGACCATGATAAAGTTTTAACTCCGGGACATGATTAGCAAACTCCCCTTCAGACTCTGTTCCTAAAGACTGGGTGCACCCGAAACCTTTTTTTCGGTCTTTTAAATAAAATGAAAAGCTCATCTTCACTGTCTGTGTTTACTCAGCTGACGCAGCGCACGTTTTTTAATGTTAGAGCTCTGAAATGTCTCAAATTCGTGTTTGCGGGTGATGTGAATGGTTTTGTCACGAAATATTCGCATATGAAATTCACTTCGATTTTCATTACGCGTCTGGTGTGAAAGGGCCTTTACAGCTCAGAAGTGTATTGAAAGTTGCTAGACGACACTCGCGGCAGATTAGATTTGCTGCCGCTAGGGTGCGTCTAGATTTTTTAGGCTAGTTGGTTTCTATACATTTTGAAGGCTAAATGCTTAATATGTAGCTCTGTTTGACATGTTTTGCATGGGCGGTCTAAGGGGTCCTTGAATGGTTTTGAAACACGACGCTGCTCTGCCTCTCTTGTTTTCCCTCCGTCTGTCTGTTTTAAATCACTTTTGTTCATCAGCGTGCCAGCGGTAGCAGGATGCCCCATCTAATAAAGTGAAGAGATTGAAAATTGGGAGGTTAATGAAATTTTTCTAAAGTGTCCGTCTGGCTGTTTAAAAGCAGATTAAATCGCTGCGACATAATTAGAGTGAATTGACCTGTGAAATGACAGCGTCTCTTCTCGGTTAAGTATTGATAAATAGGTTGGAGAGATTGGCAGATCAGGTAAAACAGCATGTGGCCGAGAGAGAGAGAGTCTGATTAACGTCTGCTGTGACCTGCATCAGTTTCAAATAAAAGTCATCGCAAAGTTTTGCTCTTTTTTCCTTTCAGAACTAGCCTGACGTGGTCATACTCAATTCTAGTCAGAATATGAGTCTGATGCTCCATTGGGCTGTGATTATGGGGCGTGTTTCAACCGAACCAGGAAAGACCTCCATTGGATAGACCTACAACCAATCAGAGCAACGAAGCGACGCATTGTCAAATGTCAACAGAGCTCAACTGCACTGTGTTGCCAAGTCCGCGTTTTTTTCCGCGGTTGTTTTCTATGTCCGCTGGTTGAAGTGACTATTATGTGATATATAGACCCATGAGTGCGAGTTTTAGCAGGCAACCTTGCCAAAATAACACACATTTTACCCACCAAACACCAAACACCCCCCGAGAAGCTATTGTTTAGGGCTATTAGTTGGCGGATTTTGTTGTAAAAACTTGGCAACCCCGTCTGCACGCGCGGAACTCAGGCTGGAATAAACGATCTTAGCCGGTGTTGTAAAAAAAATTAAATAATTTATTGATACACAGAGTACTTACCCAACATGATCATCATCTTTGAGAGAAATTGTGAAGGTGAATGCAGATACAAACAAGCTCTCCGTTTAGGATTTGAGTAAATATAACCCAAGCCCCTTTGATGACGTGATGATTACGTTACTGTTGATCATCTGCCCGTCATCGTCTGAAGCCCGCCCTCATGATTTCATTGGTCCGAACAGTTTCTGTTCGGGGATAATTACTCCTCTATGGAGCGAGGCCAGACCGAATTGCCCGTCCTAAAAATGTTGTGGGCGGGGCTAAGTTCGGCTAGCATCCAGGCTATTTCAAAACAGTTACTCTAAGAAACCTGTGAAGCAAAAAAAGTCACAGAATTATTTTCATCACAGTGATTTTTACAGATTTTCACTCTAGGTTGTAAGCAACCTTGTAACGTGGCACATAATGTAAAATTCAATTGCTACAAATGGCTCGACCAATCAGATTTTAGAGGTAAAACTTTAATTTAGACAGACAGAAAACTCTAATGTCTGAAAGTCTAATTTGAATAAATTATCCTGGACAAGGGGAGGTTCTGAACGCCTAAACTGTATAATTAATTAAGAAAAGTACTCCTTATAAACATTTGCCATAGTAAACAATGTAAAGCTTTATATAATATACAGGCATAACATTATTATCACCGTGGCCCATGGGCACCCTGACTGGTCAGCAGCTATGCCGCCCCATACGCAACAAACTGAGCTGCTCTGTGTATTCTGACACCTTTCTATCAGAACCAGCATTAACTTCTTGAGCAGTTTGAGCTCCAGTAGCTCGTCTGTTTGATCGGACCACACGGGCCAGCCTTCGCTCCTCACGTGCATCAATGAGCTTTGGCCGCCCATGACCCTATGGCCGGTTGTCCGCTGTTCCTTCCTTGGAGCACTTTTGATAGACACTGACCACTGCAGACCGGGAACAGCCCACAAGAGCTGCAGTTTTGGAGATGCTCTGACCCAGTCGTCTAGCCGTCACAATTTGGCCCTTCTCAAACTCGCTCAAATCCTTACGCTTGCCCATTTCTCCTGCTTCTAACGCATCAACTTTGAGGACAAAATGTTCACTTGCTGCCTAATATATCCCACCCACTAACAATATATATATATATATATATATATAATGTCATAGAATAGTAATATATGAGAAGAATAATATATTGTATGGAAGATTGTTTCCCCCATGGAATAAAACGAAAGCTAAGAATTAAATAAAATAAATAAATAAAAAGAATTATAAGATATAAACTTAAAATTCTGAGAAGAGTTGTGAGAAAAAAGAATTGCAAGATAAATGTCAGAATTGTGAGGAAAATTGGGAGAGTTGCAGAAAAAAAGAATTGTGAGAAAAACATCAGAGTTCCAAGATATAAATTGCACGAATTGCTAGAGAAAAAAAAGTTGCAATTGTCTGAATTGTGAGAAAAATGGCTAGAATTGTGAGGGAAAAAGTCAGGAAATTTTGAGGAAAAAAAGTCAAAATTGCGAAGGAAAATAAGCAGAATTGCAAGATATAAACTCAAAGTTGTGAGTTGCAGAAAAAAGAATTGCGAGGAAAAAAATAATTTTAAGATATAGTGCGAGAATTGTGAGAAAAAGTTGCAATTGTGAGAAAGAAGTGAGAATTGCAAGAAAAGTCAGAATTTGTAGGAAATTGTAAGAAAAAAGTAAAAATTGTGAGATATAAGCTCAAAATTCGGGAAAAAAAGTTATGATTATTTTTTACATATTTTATTCTGTGGCAATCCAAATGAAGATTTGAATTGAAATAAAAATAAATTAAAGCTATATAGAAATAACAAAAATAATACAAATTACAAAAATAAAATGAAACCTAAAAATAACAAATAAAATCCAATTAAAATATAAATAAAACGTATAATAGTCTATAAACACTACTAAAAAATGATATATATAATCACGTCACAAAACTGGGACATTTTTATAGTTTAGAATTCAATTAAAGTGCAGCCAATCAGATTTTAGAGCTGAAACTGTATAATTTGAATAAATGATCCTGGACAAGGGGAAGTTCTAAACGCTTATACTGTATAATTCATTACAAAAGCACTCCTTATAAACATTTACCATAGTAAACAATGAAAAGTTTTAAGGCTTTTAGAGTTAGGAGAAAGAAAGCATAACAGTCCATATGTAGAATTATTTGTTTTCTGCTTAATAATTCAGCACTTTCATTGCTTTTTCTTCCCTTGAATTATTTTCTGTATCACACAGCAGGAAAGAGTGTGTTTTGCGGATTACTGTTATCAGAAACACGCCAACAGCCGCTCATTTATATTTACACCACATGCTAGTCACTCCTCGCGTTTATCTGAGACTGGTCACACTATTTCTCTGTTATTGTTTTCATAATTCGTGTGCATCTGCAGCAGATTCACAGCTCAACAGGCGCTCGGAGGGCCACGTAATTCACCCGCGTACAATTATGATTTTGTTCACAGCTACCTTCGCCGCTTTACAGCTTGTTATTATGCGTCGGCCTTTTCTTCTATTCTCTTCCACTGTCTCTCCACGGTTAGTGACACTGCGTAAAGTGAAACGTAGCATGAAAATGTCATTAATATGTAAATGAGAGCAGCCTGTGAAGTCTGGTTTGAAGCCGTTAAGGGCCGTGCGAGTCCCGTTTGAGCTGACACATTAAACGGTTCGTCGGAGTGTGTGTGCTGGTCTTAATTACAGCAGGTGTGCCACACAAACACGTCTAATTGTTTAACGTTTAATTGCACGACAAAACTGAACATGAAACGAGGATGTGGAGAATAAAAAGGAGGATATTTCACACCTAGAGAGGCACTATTGTGCTTTTTCCCCTTGTTCTGTAGTGTGTGGTGTTGCTGTTTGAGTATTTCTCTATATCAGTGTCAGTGTTTCTCCATTGTAGTCTTGAGTTTTCTTCCGGGAATTAACACGTCACACTATTCCTCATTTTAATATGCAGAATAAAGGGGCGGGCCCGGCTGAGTTAGTAAGTAGTGTGTTTCAACCATAGACTGTAAAAAAAATATGGACGTAGTGTCTGTGAAGTCACCCATAGGATTCTGATGAGCCGTTCTGAAGCGGTAAGTAGACACGAGCTGGGCGTCGCCATCTTGCGAGCGAGTCATCGTGTGTTACTCCCGGATAACAGAAAATGGGCAAAGAGGCGGGGTGTGGGCGGAGCTTAGGTGACGCAATGACTATAGACGGTGGATAAATGGCTATACACCTGTCACTCAAAGTAACCACGCCCTTAATTATGCAGAACTTTAAGGCTTTATATAACGTAAACGAGTGAGTTATAAAAAAATTCAGCCCCCTAAATTTACTTTCACACCAAACGCGAAAATAAAGCGTCTGGGGCAAATGATTTCCATGTTAAGTCACTGGAAAGGCGCATTGACGCGTGTCTGGAGGTCCTGCAGATAGACGTGTTTCGCGCGGCGTGATGGACGCGATTCCGCCTCATTCGCACATCCAGTTCGCTCGAATAATGCGAATTTGAAGAGAATTGAGCGTCTTGCGCGAGTAGTGCTTTTTGTGCATTCACGCGTTTGAAGCAAATTCGCGTGTACGCCCGAGTTGAAAAATTTGAACTTTGGCGTCAATTCGCGCCGCGTTAACCAATGAGGAGCCTGCTTGCTGCTGTCACGTGTAAAGTGATGTGATAAACCCTGCATATAATTAAAAAAAATACTGATATTTTGTCACTAAATGTAGTTTTAATGCTCTTCAATTGATAATGTATTTGTTTAAAGCTAAAATATGTGGTTTACCTATAAAGACAGAACCTATTTATGCCTATTTAAAAAGAACACTCTTGCGTTTTTGGAGTTGTGAGATCCAGGCGATCTCTGGGCACTCAGCGCTCGTTGACCCCAGCGATAGCAGCCTTTCCTTGGCCAGTACTTCTGGCGTTTGCCGCTGGCTCGGATATCTATGTAGAGGTTTAACATGACATATGCTTCGTCTTGTGTACATCTAATGGGCGATCTTTGGTCCAATTAAACGTGCAGTATGCAACTTTTGGCCACTAGGGGTCACTCATTCAAAATAATAACAACAAACGTACTTTGATGACGTTGGGAAAGTGCGTGGGCTCATGGGAGTTGTTGTCATTGTCACTGTCAACCAGCGAATCTGGCATCTCCAGTAGAAAACATGTTCACTGACAAGGTAATTGTTATATTACATCTCTATTATTGTTAAGTTTAGTTACGGCTTTTCACGTTATGTAATGCCAATCTAATGAAATAGCAGCGAGCTACCGTTACTTAACAAACTTATCAGTAACGTTAGATAATGTGTGAGACAGAATGTTGTGCGGGCGGTCGCTATGCCAACATACCTATAAGTTGGTAGGCTATGTTGACATATTAACCGCGCATCATAATTTGAGTTACCGTATTTTCCGGACTATAAGTCGCACTTTTTTTCATAGTTTGGCTGGTCCTGCGACTTATAGTCAGGTGCGACTTATATATCAAATTTAATTCATACTGACTGACAAGAATAAACATATAGCCGCAAGAATGCGCTCTATGCTGCTCCTGTAGCCTAATATTTACTTATACACAACAACTTAGAAAGACTGAACACAAACAAAATGCTCCCATAAAGAAAATCTTATTCTGCAAAATACAAACAGCATGTAGTAAAACATGCAGCGGAGAACGATTCTCACAGCGTTCGTCTCGCGCGGCAGAGCCTCTCCCGGCAGAGAGTTCAAGCCTCTGTGGACTCGTTCCTTCAGCTCTGGCCATCTTGCTTACAGTCCGCAAGTAGATTTCTTTTTCTTCTTCATCACAATTAAAGTAACCTCTGCTTTTCGCCAGTCCCTTACAAGTTTCTCACTCACTTCAAACTTTCTTTCTTCTGCTCGGGTTATGCAGTGAAGCGGGCACGAGCGAGTGCACGCAAACAGGTGGTCGCGTGCTCGCATGCGCGCGGCTCCAGCTCTGCCCTAATGCGACTTATAGTCTAGTGCGACTTATATATGTTTTTTTCCGCGTCATGACGCATTTTTTGACTGATGCGACTTATACTCCGGAGCGACTTATAGTCCGGAAAATACGGTACTCAAATTATAGATATGTTGACATGGCATCCGCGATTGTCGAACATTCTGTATATAAACTTTTCAATAAGGAAATAAATTTCAATTTAGTTTATCATTACCAACATAAAACATAGTAAATGAGAGAACCAGCACCAGCAATACGTTGTTCATTGGAACACGCGCTGTGTCGCTCCCCACGTTCATCAATCATTCTAATAAACATTTATTTTGGAACTCAGAAATATATGAATAAGTAGATCATTATTAAATCAATATTATATGTAGCTAGTATTAACATATGATAAAAGTGACGATCACCTTATATTAATTGACCAAGATAGTGGCATATTACCTTATGAAGCTAACGTTACCTTCTCCAGCTACATATAAAACCAATAATAGCTAGTCCATCTGCGTTTTACACGACATCATCGTGTCACCAAATATACGGATAGAAATATACTTTTGAATCAGTTTTAAAAAAAATAGCTGTTTCAGTCTCCAAAAACAGAGAATCCGCCTGTTTGAAAAGCCGATACAATACAAAATGTAACGTTATACGTATTCAGCTAAACGCGTCTCAATGTGGTCAAGATCGCTATGCAATATGCAAACATACAGCATGTTATGATTATATGATTATTATGTTAGCTGAATGGTTACTTAAATTACCTGTTTATTAAAACGAAAGCGAGATCAGCATCTCTCTGCAGTCCGAGCTTGTCACGAAGATTTGGCCATCTTTCAAAGGCTTCTCCAAGGTTTACACGTCTCTTGCTTCTTCTACTGTCCCAAAATCTTCTCGGGTCATTTTTTTCACCCGTACGTTTGCGCTTTGTTGAGCTGGCAAAACGTACAGGCAAAGAGTAGTCATGATCCATTATCATACAGACTTTTTTATACGGGTGTTCCCCTTATACTGTCTGTCAGTGTTCCTCTTTGAGTTTGGCGGTTCCGCAGGAAGCAAGACGCAAACGTGGATATGACGTGAAAGACGGGCGACATAACGGAAATAAAGACACGGTCCGTGTCTTCAAATTAAAATATTAATTTCTCTGGATTTAGAAGTTAATTGGAACTGTCGGGATAATGTAAACACACAACTTTAAAAAATATATAACATAGATATAGTGATCTTTTATATTTTTAATGCTGAAACATTACATATTGTGCCTTTAATCTGTTGTTGCCTACCAAATCATTTTGACTGAGGGCAAAGTGAAGTTTCATAACTTTATATTTTATTTAAATATAAATGCAGTGAAGATAATCCAGGTAGTGCATTGGCTGAACCACATGTGTGGCTGTTAATGCTTAATATATTTCACCTGTAGCGCCTTTAACGCGCGTCTATTTCGCTTCAAATGCTCGATTTCTACGCACGTCCAATTAGCTGCGAATGGATTAAAAATGTTCATGCGTCAAACTAGACGCGGTAGACGCAATTTTCACGCTCAATTCGCGTTTGGTGGTAACGTAGCGTTACAGTTGTCATGAAGGTCAAAATTAGCCGTATAGGCAAAAACCACAATTTGTACCAGGCTGTAAACATGTTTTTTTTTTCTGCTGTAAAGTTGAGAATTTTAACATGAGGCTCAATGAGATTCTGCTCCTTCTGGAGCCGGTCTCTAGTGGCCAGTTGAGGAATTGCAGTTTACATTACTTCCGTATTGGCTTCAAGAAAGATCGTGGGAGGTTGCCGCTTGGTTTAAACTTGTGGTTATGATAAGGGGGCGGGACATTTCCCAAACAAATTGGAAGCTCTTGGCCAGTCACAACACACCACTCCAGCCGACGAATCAGAGAACAGTGTGTTTTTCAGAAGGCGGGACTTAATAGAGACAGGAACTAAACAGAGCGTTACTGACAGACTGGGAAGAGAGGAGCCGCAACAATGGAGAATATGAAGAAATAATCAACATTCAAGCAGGAAAACCTGCTCTAGTGGAGCACAAACACAACATCAAGACTGTTAAAGGGCATAACAGATCCTCTTTAATAATATATTCCAGATTAAATACAGCTCTATGGACGGCATAATTGATTTAGCATTTCAGTGAACTTTGGATACCAGAAAGGGACATGATGATTGAAGCTTAAATAGGTCTAATGAATCGTTTTACAGAGTTATATAATATATAAGCACTTTCACCTAAATACAAACTGCACATTTTTGCTTTGAAACCTTGGCTGCTGTGTTCCCAAAATATGGGTATATACAGTATAACACGATTTAATGTGAATTTAATGCTAATATTTTTACACATATCTATAGAAAATCCCACTAAAAGGGTTTTGACAAAAGAATGAACTTCTCCAATCATTTTGTCTGCTTATAATCATCTGCCTCCATTTCAGTCAACAACTGAAGGATAAAACCAATTTCCTGCCTTTCATATTTTCTATTTTATTAAAATCACAATACAGAAGAAAAGATCCGTCACTACTTATGTTACATCACAACTGACTTTAGGCAAGTTTTAGACGCACACACACACACACACACACACACACAGATATCTTAACACTTCTGAGAGTCATGTTCATGTCTATAAATGTGTATGTTCGCTCTGTTTTAGGTCGTTCTGTTGTGTAAGTGTGTTGGGTTGTACAGTGAATCATCTCATCCTGCGAGTTGAACTGTGATAATATTTTACCCCTGATGAATTTACAGAGTTTCTTGTCTCGGAACCACTGAGGATGCTGTGATGAAATTATTTTCTTTCTCAGTGGTTTTCCATTTGCGCCGAGATAAATTGTGTGTGTGTGTGTGTGTGTGTGTGTGTGTGTGTGTGTGTGTGTGTGTGTGTGTGTGTGTGTGTGTGTGCTTGTGAAGGTATGCAGGGTACATTTCTCCACAGATCCGCATGGCTATTTCTGATTGCCTGCCGGAGACACCGGAGAGGCCAGACGGCGAGAAAGAAACCAATTCGGCTCTTATTAGCAAACAACCTTTCCGCAACAAAATCAATATATATTAAGCTATTCCATTATCTGAGCTGTTTTTTCATTAACATGGAAAACAAATCTCCAGAACAGGAATCAAAACGAGTTCCGTGTTCCGTTTCGGCACTTTGGAATCCGTCTGGAGAAGATTGAAAATTCCGCGCTGATGTAACGCCACAGACCATTTGACCTCTACATTAGATCAGTTGTTTGGTGGGAATGAGGTTGCCATGGTCACTGAATGGATTCTGCCGGTAAACAACGATTTGTTCTTTTCCTCCTTCTTTCGGTAGCGGAGACTGAACCCAGATTATCTGTCTAACACCATCATAAAGCCTTGATAATCACTCGTAAATCACTTTAAAGACCCTGTGAAATCAAGGGAGTTTTATGGGGTTTAGTGCACGTCTGTCAGCTGCGTGCTCATCACTCAAGAAATGTGTGTGTGTGTGTGTGTATGAATTAGCCAATGTAGTTAGAATGACCCTAAAATTCAAGACATCAGGGCAAAAATGCTCCTGTATGAGTTTCTGTCTCATATTTATATTAAGCAGCCTCTCACATGAGTGCTGTTTTTGTCCTGAATAGCACGAGTGAAAATGTGATATTGATTTTATACGACAGTTCGCTAAATAAGAAGTTAATATTGTGTTATATTTTAGACACAATATTGTGTTTTTGCTCAGTTTTGCCAATGAATAAAGCCTATATATTTGTATAAATCCAGACCAGAAGTGTTGTGTAGCTGTGTTTCGTTTCTGAATGAATCTGTTTTGAGCGAATCAACTGAGTGAATCAATGATTCAATGACTTTATGATTCATAAAGAGAGCCATTTACTTCATTATTTACTTATCTTTTGGGGGTAATTTCTCAGACAAATTTTATGTGCAATTAATATATTATTAATCCAATTAATTACATGATGCGCTGATTAATTAATAAAATTAATCGGCACATTATGTTATTCATTTTATATATATATATATATATATATATATATATATATATATATATATATATATATATATATATATATATATATATATATATCAACACCTCAAAGTCATTGTGCTCCTCAAACCATTCCTGAAGCATTTGTGCTTCATGGCAGGAGCATTATCCTGCTGGAAGAGCCACAGTCACCAGGGAATACCGTTTCCATGAAAGGCTGAACATGGTCTCAACAATGCTCAGGTAGGTGGAGCGTGTCAAAGTAACATCCACATGGATGGAGGACCCAAGGTTTCCCAGCAGAACATTGCCCAAAGCATCACACTGCCTCCGCCGGCTCGCCTTCTTCCCATAGTGCATCCTGGGGCCATGTGTTCCCCGGCCATCCACGTGATGTAAAAGAAACCGTGATTCATCAGACCAGGCCTCCTTCTTCCATTGCTCCGTGGTCCAGTTCTGATCAGCGGCCTCATACAAACTGAGATGCTCTGTGTATTCTGACACCTTTCTATCAGAACCAGCATTAACTTCTGGAGCAGTTTGAGCTCCAGTTGCTCGTCTGTTTGATCGGACCACACGGGCCAGCCTTCGCTCCTCACGAGCATCAATGAGCCTTGGCCGCCCATGACCCTGTGGCTGGTTCTCCACTGTTCCTTCCTTGGAGCACTTTTGATAGATACTGACCACTGCAGACCGGGAACAGCCCACAAGAGCTGCAGTTTTGGAGATGCTCTGACCCAGTCGTCTAGCCATCACAATTTGGCCCTTATCAAACTCGCTCAAATCCTTACGCTTGCCCGTTTTTCCTGCTTCTAACACATCAACTTTGAGGACAAAATGTTCACTTGCTGCCTAATATATCCCACCCACTAGCAGGAGCCGTGATGAAGAGATCATCAGTGTCATAATGTTATGCCTGATCAGTATAATAGAATAACATGCTTGGGTTTGGACCCTGCTGTTGTATTGTCTATTCAATATGTTGTGTATTATCATGTCAATGAAGAGGTACACTCACTGATCTGTGAACAGTTTCCTCCTGTCAGATGCTGTTTAATGGTTTGTGTCTGAAGTCCATGTGATTCCAGATGTTGTTTGAAGCTGCTGTGGCTGTAGTTTCCCAGCATGCAGTTCTCACAGCGGCCCCTACAGCTCAGACACAGACACAACAAGAGTCAGTGAACAGCAGGAAGGTTGTTTAAACGTTTGCAGAGGGGACCTTCAATGTCATCACATTTATTGAAGATGAGTGATAAACCAAATATGTGTCACATTTTCACATCTCACATCTAATGATACACATCTGAAATACAAGACCTGTGCCTCGTATCTGATGACTTTGTGTCAGTTTAGATCAAATGTGTTTGTGTTTATACACTATCGTTTGGGGGTGGCAAGCTTTTTTAATGCGTTTGAAAGAGTATCTTCTGACCATTTATTTGATCAAAAATACAGTAAATCGGTAAAAATTGTTTTTTATAGAGTAGTATTGCATCCTTCATATCTCCGAAAAGTCTTTAGTTTTATTATATTTATAAAAGAATTATAGGCTGTACCGAGTCTTTCCGGAAAAAAACGAGCGCCTGGAAGCGTATCGTGTGGGCGGAGCTAAAGAATGACGAGCGCAAAGCGGTGACGTCCTCAAGCGTGGAGAAACCCATCGCTATCGAGCTCAGCTAATACATATATGATCAGAATCACGTCCGTCTCTGTGGTATGGACTGTATTTAGTGGCCTGTCAACATATGTGTGTGTTTACTCGCAGTTTATGAGGACATGATTCGGTTTATGGACTATTGTATGCGACTAAACCTTAGCAGTAGCAAGCAAAACGGTTTTGCACGTCAGACTAGTGTAACGTTATACAGAGAACAGCAATGGAGTAACCGTTAGCGCATTTGAATGACGAAGCACGCGATCGTGTCGTTTACTGATGTTTACTCACGCTACGAGCCGACAGCACAGACATTTGAAGCAGTTTTACTCACCGGCTGCTTCCAAAGCAGGACCGAACCTTTATCGCTGGGACCGCTCCGTCAAAAACACACTTCTTTGGTATGATTTGGTGAAGTCCTGTGACAGCAGTGGCGTGGAAATCCACTTTGAGACGCGACAGAAGCGATGTTGTAAAGCTTCCCGTCATTTCTGCGTTCAAATTGGTTCAAATGCAGCGCTGCCTTCCTGGAATGCTGTGCTGAAGCGTTGAAGTCGCTCGACGTCACCCATAGGAATAAAGTGGAGCGCGGTGCGGACTATAACGACATAAGTGTTCACGGACGACTGGATCTGCAGCTGAGCGAGTGTTTATGGGCGTGCATTTCCTCTCTCGCTCTAGTCACGCGCGCGCACCCTACCGGGAGAAGAGCCCGTACGGCCCATACAAGGACCTTCCGCTCTATTAACGTCAAGCCGACCCATACTCGAAAAAAACTCTCCGAAACTTGTGAGAAACCGGAAGGAGTATTTTTAACACAGAAATACTCCATCAAACGTCCAACATTAGTTTTTGAACCTTTGTCTATGTTTAGGATGGGAATCCAAGTCTTTAACAGAGTAAAAAGCTCCGTATGCATGAAACAGCATTTCACCCCCCCCCCCCCCCCCCCCTTAAAATGTAATTTATTTCTGTGATCAAAGCTGAATTTTCAGCATCAGTACTCCAGTCTTCAGTCACATGATCCTTCAGAAATCATTATAATATGAGGATTTGATGATCAAGAAACATTTATGATTTAGTGGAATCCGTGATACATTTCATTTCACGATTCTTTGATGAATATAAAGTTCAAAAGAACATTTTATTTTAAATAGAATCTATCGAACATTATAAATGTCTGTTCTGTCACTTTTGATCACTTTATTCCCTCCTCGCTGAATAAAAGCATCATCTTTTATTTGATCTGGAATGTAATCAGCGCTGATTGAGCTCATACGGAGATCTCTGACCTTTGATTGCAGACTTCAAAGAGCTGGCAAATCTCTAGAGGAGAAACGTGGGATTACTTGATCAGTTTTATCAGGCAAGTCTTTTTTAATTTCATTGACAAAACATCTGAGATATGAAAGTGATGTCATTCGTGATCTTATACACACCTGTAAATGAAGCAGTTTATCTTTTCCTGCACAACTAAAACATTGACTTGAAAAGCAGATTGAGTTTACACTGGAGCATGGTTTGCTGGCTGTCAGGAGGGAATAGTGCAGTCTCGGGGCTGGAGGTGTTTTTAAAGCCAGCAGTCTCGACTCTTGACAGCGTTCCGCCCTAATTACCGTGATTCCCTTCCCTCCTGATTCGCCCAGTAACGATGATAAATTGCCGCCCGCAGAACGAAACCACTTACCAAACATTATTTGATGAATTTGTTTCACCTCTTCCCAAACCTTAGGAGCGTTTCGCATTGATTCCCATCGTTCTGGCTCTTTAATTGAAGTGTATTTTTGCTGGATTTAGATGCAGCCGATGCATAAAATACACTTTCATATATATAAAAGTATTTTATGCATATTATTTATTTGCAATATATATATTATATATAGTATATACAGTTAAAGGAGCTGTATGTAAGTTTTTGACTGCACTAAAGCAAGTTTGCAGATATTGCAATATATATGCTCACATACTAGTTTTTCTGAAAAACTTCATCCAGTTATTCTACTTTGAAATGTACGCTCCGTGTCGGAATGTCTGTTTTTGTTTTGGTCTGCATGTTGCCAATTTACCCAATCTCGACACCCCAGGTTGCCAGTTGGTGGAAAACACCGTATTGCAGCCCTGGAAGCCAGCGAACAAACTGGGTCAGAGATGGCAGATTCTAAAAAGCCTCGGCATTTAAAGGGTTACTTCAGCGATTAGCATATGGCTTTGTATCAGTAGAAACCCTGGAGTATATTCAAATGATCGTGCTCCCCCCTCTTATATCCCCCTGAGACGAGAGATTTATGCATTTTATTTCTGGAAAAATTCCTCTCGTGACGCAAATTGACGATATTTGCATCATAGGAGGAATGTTTGCCCAGAGGCTAAAGACTACAGCCAGCAGAGGGAGCCATTTCCGCATGTTTTCAACTCGTGTATGGGGAATGGTGATCACACTTACAGCTCAGCTACAGGCATTAATTTAAACGGATGCTAAGCAATGTAAGTGTTTTAACTTCTCAAATTAATTTCTATGAAAGTTAAGCTTCCAAAGGCATGAACTTAAAACGCGTTGTGAATGTGGTCGCGATTACGTCAGCTCTCATCAGGAGAGCTCATCAACTCATTTATGACGTTAAATGTAATCTGACTCCTAATCTGAGTTAGTGCTGTGAGACTCACGCGGCAACTCGATCGTTATATTGAACACACACGTTCAGTATTTAATTGTACTTTCTGAACTCAGTCACAGTAATCCAGTAGCGGTGGCTTTGGGAATGGCCTCACAGGGCAGCAAAGCATTCTGGGAATTGTAGTCTTTCATCCCCATGAGACAAAAATACATTTTCTGTCTTTTCTCAGTCTACAAGGCACCAAATTCAAAAATAATTTCCCAGTTTAAATACAGATTCATCTTCCCACCGCTGAAGTACCCCTTTAACTAAAAATCTCTATGAATGGAAAAACATTAAAACACGGATAAATCAACTCCTCAACTTACAGTGTGTGTCTCCGGGCCCTCCATTGTCAATTACATTCGTTCCTGTTGCGTGTCCTTAAACTGGCAACCTGTGTGAGCCTCGAGAAAGGGGCGGGGCAAACTATATTTTGAATTTAGACTGCAGTACCCATTTCAACCACTCACTGTCATTCTTACAGCACCTTTAAAGGTGCACTATGTAGTATTTTTGCAGTAAAATATCTAAAAACCACTAGGCCGGTGTTATATATTTTGTTCAGTTGAGTTCTTACAATATCCCGAATGTTTCCAACTATTGAACAACTGAAAATTGCTATTTTAACTAAGGACCGGGACGTTTCAGCACAGCGTTTGAGGGAGACACCTGTCAATTGTGTCATATCTGCGCTACCCTCGGTTTCGGCTTTTACTTGGCAGGAGCGCTTTACTCTTAGCAGTGTGAACAAGTGAACGCACGGAGTAACGTCATACCATCATTTTCAACACACTTAAATGTATCTAATATGATAAACAGAGCTGCTTTACCTCATAATCATAACCGGAAGAGCGGATCAGTGCAGGTGCCCGGCGACTGTGTCCCGTCCCGTCATAATAAAAGTCCCGGTACTCGCGAGGCAGGTATTTCTTTAACAATCGCTCCAGCAGCTGTGCTCAGGTCCACAACACTCGGTCCTGCTCTGCTTTACACTACAGTAACGTTAATAACCACATGCATGAACGTGATTTCTGCCCGAGTCCTATTTTCCACCGGCTGTGATGTGAAGACCACATGTCCCAAGATGCTGCGCTCACACTTGGCGTCATCAAACTACGCCTTTGTTTTGAATAGGCGCCCTCTAGTGGACGGAAAGTTGCATAGTGCACCTTTAAATAAAATACAAACATACATTGTAACCAGTGTAACCAAAATATGCATATTTAGAGGAAAACAAATATGAAAATAAAATTATCTTGTGTTTATATTTACTTTGATTTTATCTAATAATGTATTTTTAAAAGACTTTAAAAAGACATTAATTCTGCTACCATCTTGTTTTTCTTTTGCATTAGTTTATTATATGACTTATAAAACCAGATTTATTCATTTATAAATTATATTATTTAAAATACTGAACATTCAATATAATTCAAAGTTTTTTTTGCCCTTTAAGACATTTATCTAGCTCTCACTTTTTCGTTTAACCTCCGTTTTCTCATCACTTTATCCCATCTAACTTTCTTTCTCTGCGTTTTTAAGTGTATCCTTTAGTCTCACACTCTCTCTCCATCTCATTGAGCGTCTCCATTAGTCTCTCTTTCTGTGTAAAAAGAGCTGAGAGCTTTGAGATTGCTCCAGACAGCCCTCGTCCTTCTACATTACCCGGCGCTGATGGTGGTAACGGGCCTTTCAGAGCGCTGCGACATTACACAGAGAGAGAGAGAGACAGAGAGGTTTGCTCATGCGTCTCAGGTCTCTGATTCAGATGCAGCGCCTCTCTCTGCTTTATTGAGGCGGCGTCTCAGGAGAATCAGTCCGGATCGTTTGAGAGAGTCTGCACACGGCCATTGATCAACAATTTATAAGCGATCGATCGCCGGGCTGCTGGGTCTGCTTAACTGCAGCATCACGGGGAGCTTCTGCGCTCTGAATTTGTCCAGCATTCACAATCAATCCCACAGGATCCGGCCGCTCTTCTGTTCTTTGGAGGGATCTCTGTATAAACAGTTTCTGAGAGAGCTTCAATCTCAAACGCTGGCCCTAAAACGTTCAATAAACCTTAAAACAATGACTGACATTTGAGAAAACTGTAGCGAATCAGAGTTCTTAACAGTTAATGCTTGGTTTATGAACAATCCTGGATGAATAAATCATGGGAGAAAGTGCATGTTACTTGTTGTGTGAATTTTTGTATCTGACCGATTTTGTTAACTTACAGTACAGATACCCAAATAAAGTACCTTAAAACACTTTGTCTGATTGTTCCCTATCCCCTATATAGTGCACTGTCTGATCGTTCCCTATTCCCTATATAGTGCACTGTCTGATCGTTCCCTATTCCCTATATAGTGCACTGTCTGATCGTTCCCTATCCCTTATATAGTGCACCGTCTGATTGTTCCCTATCCCCTATATAGTGCACTGTCTGATCGTTCCCTATCCCCTATATAGTGCACTGTCTGATCATTCTCTATCCCCTATATAGTGCACTGTCTGATCGTTCCCTATCCCCTATATAGTGCACTGTCTGATCATTCTCTATCCCCTATATAGTGCACTGTCTGATCGTTCCCTATCCCCTATATAGTGGACTGTCTGATCGTTCCCTATCCCCTATATAGTGCACTGTCTGATCATTCTCTATCCCCTATATAGTGCACTGTCTGATCGTTCTCTATCCCCTATATAGTGCACTGTCTGATCGTTCTCTATCCCCTATAAAGTGCACTGTCTGATCGTTCCCTATCCCCTATAGTGCACTGTCTGATCGTTCCCTATCCCCTATAGTGCACTGTCTGATCGTTCCCTATCCCCTATAGTGCACTGTCTGATCGTTCTCTATCCCCTATATAGTGCACTGTCTGATCGTTCCCTATCCCCTATAGTGCACTGTCTGATCGTTCCCTATCCCCTATATAGTGCACTGTCTGATCGTTCCCTATCCCCTATATAGTGCACTGTCTGATCGTTCCCTATCCCCTATATAGTGCACTGTCTGATCGTTCCCTATCCCCTATATAGTGCACTGTCTGATCGTTCCCTATCCCCTATAGTGCACTGTCTGATCGTTCCCTATCCCCTATAGTGCACTGTCTGATCGTTCCCTATCCCCTATATAGTGCACTGTCTGATCGTTCCCTATCCCCTATATAGTGCACTGTCTGATCGTTCTCTATCCCCTATATAGTGCACTGTCTGATCATTCTCTATCCCCTATATAGTGCACTGTCTGATCGTTCCCTATCCCCTATATAGTGCACTGTCTGATCATTCTCTATCCCCTATATAGTGCACTGTCTGATCGTTCCCTATCCCCTATATAGTGGACTGTCTGATCGTTCCCTATCCCCTATATAGTGCACTGTCTGATCATTCTCTATCCCCTATATAGTGCACTGTCTGATCGTTCTCTATCCCCTATATAGTGCACTGTCTGATCGTTCTCTATCCCCTATAAAGTGCACTGTCTGATCGTTCCCTATCCCCTATAGTGCACTGTCTGATCGTTCCCTATCCCCTATAGTGCACTGTCTGATCGTTCCCTATCCCCTATAGTGCACTGTCTGATCGTTCTCTATCCCCTATATAGTGCACTGTCTGATCGTTCCCTATCCCCTATAGTGCACTGTCTGATCGTTCCCTATCCCCTATATAGTGCACTGTCTGATCGTTCCCTATCCCCTATATAGTGCACTGTCTGATCGTTCCCTATCCCCTATATAGTGCACTGTCTGATCGTTCCCTATCCCCTATAGTGCACTGTCTGATCGTTCCCTATCCCCTATAGTGCACTGTCTGATCGTTCCCTATCCCCTATATAGTGCACTGTCTGATCGTTCCCTATCCCCTATATAGTGCACTGTCTGATCGTTCTCTATCCCCTATATAGTGCACTGTCTGACCATTCCCTATCCCCTATAGTGCACTGTCTGATCGTTCCCTATCCCCTATAGTGCACTGTCTGATCGTTCCCTATCCCCTATAGTGCACTGTCTGATCGTTCCCTATCCCCTATAGTGCACTGTCTGATCGTTCCCTATCCCCTATAGTGCACTGTCTGATCGTTCCCTATCCCCTATATAGTGGACTGTCTGATCGTTCCCTATCCCCTATATATTGCACTGTCTGATCATTCCCTATCCCCTATATAGTGCACTGTCTGATCATTTTCTATCCCCTATATAGTGCACTGTCTGATCATTTTCTATCCCCTATATAGTGCACAGTCTGATCGTTCTCTATCCCCTATATAGTGCACTGTCTGATCGTTCCCTATCCCCTATATAGTGCACTGTCTGATCGTTCTCTATCCCCTATATAGTGCACTGTCTGATCGTTCCCTATCCTCTATATAGTGCACTGTCTGATCAATCTCTATCCTCTATATAGTGCACTGTCTGATCGTTCCCTATCCCCTATATATTGCACTGTCTAATCGTTCCCTATCCCCTCTATAGTGCACTGTCTGATCGTTCCCTATCCCCTATATAGTGCACTGTCTGATCGTTCCCTATCCCCTATAGTGCCCTGTCTGATCGTTCCCTATCCCCTATATAGTGCACTGTCTAATCGTTCCCTATCCCCTATATAGTGCACTGTCTAATCGTTCCCTATCCCCTATATAGTGGACTGTCTGATCGTTCCCTAGCCCCTATATAGTGCACTGTCTAATCGTTCCCTATCCCCTATATAGTGGACTGTCTGATTGTTCCCTATCCCCTATATAGTGCACTGTCTGATCGTTCCCTATCCCCTATATAGTGCACTGTCTGATCGTTCCCTATCCCCTATATAGTGCACTGTCTGATCGTTCCCTATCCCCTATATAGTGCACTGTCTGATCATTCCCTATCCCCTATAGTGCACTGTCTGATCGTTCTCTATCCCCTATATAGTGCACTGTCTGATCGTTCCCTATCCCCTATATAGTGCACCGTCTGATCGTTCTCTATCCCCTATATAGTGCACTGTCTGATCGTTCCCTATCCCCTATATAGTGCACCGTCTGATCGTTCTCTATCCCCTATATAGTGCATTGTCTGATCGTTCCCTATCCCCTATATAGTGCACTGTCTGATCGTTCCCTATCCCCTATATAGTGCACCGTCTGATCGTTCCCTATCCCCTATATAGTGGACTGTCTGATCGTTCCCTATCCCCTATATAGTGCACTATCTGATCGTTCCCTATCCCCTATATAGTGCACCGTCTGATCGTTCCCTATCCCCTATATAGTGCACTGTCTGTATAGTGCAAGGCCTGTTTTGGAGTACCTTTGATTAAACTCAGTGTTGAACTTGATTCATCTGTCTTCGCCTGTCTGCAAGCACACTGTGACGCTCAAATTGCACGTCTCTGTTTAAAAATAGCATTGGAAAGAATGTTTTACTGAAATGTAATGAGAAAAAGATATTATACTTTAAATATGTAGTGATTTAGAACATTCTAATACATACTAATTGGATTTAATCTGACGACCCTTGAATGTGGTTGAATCATGATATTGTCATATTTCTGGTATGGCTAAGAGGAAAAAAAGGGCCTGATTTCATGCTTGGGTCCTTAATCTTAAAAAGATATGTATTGTGTGCAGTCCACTCGGGCAGCCAATAAACACACCAGCACTGGTGCATGAAAATATATACCCACAAACCAAAAAATGAATGCTTGAACACAATGAACACATCTGAGCTGGCTGGGGAAAAAATGAAATGAGTTCAGAGAATTGATATAGTACTTGGTCATGACAAGCATGACAGTGCGTTTTGTTTTTATATTTTTATACTTAGACCCGAGGCGAGAGCACAATAACTGTGATCATCTGTGTGTTTCACGCAGTCTCAGGATTACTTGATTCAAACATGACAGAAATACTCAAATTTAATAAAGCGTTACTGGAGAAATGCAGACATGACATTGAGCAATGCGCACTGGGTGAAATTTATATGCATTGACAAATGAGATTTAAAAAACATGATTCTTTTGAGAATATATTATCTTTCATGCAGTGTGTAATAAAGCTGTTTGTGAATGTAACCTTAACCATAACAATGTAACAAATTTGTAAAATGCCGGCCTATGATCTTTATTGGCTAGACCAATCACAGCAGACTGGGCTATCTGACCAATCAGAGCAGAGTAGACCAATCACAACAGACTGAGCCATCTGACCAATCAGAGCAGAGTAGACCAATCACAGCAGACTGAGCCATCTGACCAATCAGAGCAGAGTAGACCAATCACAGCAGACTGGGCCATCTGACCAATCAGAGCAGAGTAGACCAATCACAACAGACTGAGCCATCTGACCAATCAGAGCAGAGTAGATCAATCACAACAGACTGGGCCATCTGACCAATCAGAGCAGAGTAGACCAATCACAACAGACTGCGCCATCTGACCAATCAGAGCAGAGTAGATCAATCACAACAGACTGGGCCATCTGACCAATCAGAGCAGAGTAGACCAATCACAGCAGACTGAGCCATCTGACCAATCAGAGCAGAGTAGACCAATCACAGCAGACTGGGCCATCTGACCAATCAGAGCAGAGTAGACCAATCACAACAGACTGAGCCATCTGACCAATCAGAGCAGAGTAGATCAATCACAACAGACTGCGCCATCTGACCAATCAGAGCAGAGTAGATCAATCACAACAGACTGCGCCATCTGACCAATCAGAGCAGAGTAGACCAATCACAACAGACTGGGCCATCTGACCAATCAGAGCAGAGTAGACCAATCACAACAGACTGAGCCATCTGACCAATCAGAGCAGAGTAGACCAATCACAACAGACTGAGCCATCTGACCAATCAGAGCAGAGTAGACCAATCACAACAGACTGGGCCATCTGACCAATCAGAGCAGAATAGACCAATCACAACAGACTGGGCCATCTGACCAATCAGAGCAGAGTAGACCAATCACAACAGACTGAGCCATCTGACCAATCAGAGCAGAGTAGATCAATCACAACAGACTGGGCCATCTGACCAATCAGAGCAGAGTAGATCAATCACAACAGACTGCGCCATCTGACCAATCAGAGCAGAGTAGACCAATCACAACAGACTGGGCCATCTGACCAATCAGAGCAGAGTAGACCAATCACAACAGACTGGGCCATATGACCAATCAGAGCAGAGTAGACCAATCACAACAGACTGCGCCATCTGACCAATCAGAGCAGAGTAGACCAATCACAACAGACTGGGCCATCTGACCAATCAGAGCAGAGTAGACCAATCACAACAGACTGGGCCATCTGACCAATCAGAGCAGAGTAGACCAATCACAACAGACTGAGCCATCTGACCAATCAGAGCAGAGTAGACCAATCACAACAGACTGGGCCATCTGACCAATCAGAGCAGAATAGACCAATCACAACAGACTGGGCCATCTGACCAATCAGAGCAGAGTAGACCAATCACAGCAGACTGGGCCATCTGACCAATCAGAGCAGAGTAGACCAATTACAACAGACTGCGCCATCTGACCAATCAGAGCAGAGTAGACCAATCACAGCAGACTGAGCCATCTGACCAATCAGAGCAGAGTAGACCAATCACAACAGACTGGGCCATCTGACCAATCAGAGCAGAGTAGACCAATCACAGCAGACTGGGCCATCTGACCAATCAGAGCAGAGTAGACCAATCACAGCAGACTGAGCCATCTGACCAATCAGAGCAGAGTAGATCAATCACAACAGACTGGGCCATCTGACCAATCAGAGCAGAGTAGATCAATCACAGCAGACTGGGCCATCTGACCAATCAGAGCAGAGTAGACCAATCACAGCAGACTGAGCCATCTGACCAATCAGAGCAGAATAGACCAATCACAACAGACTGGGCCATCTGACCAATCAGAGCAGAGTAGACCAATCACAGCAGACTGGGCCATCTGACCAATCAGAGCAGAGTAGACCAATCACAGCAGACTGAGCCATCTGACCAATCAGAGCAGAGTAGATCAATCACAACAGACTGGGCCATCTGACCAATCAGAGCAGAGTAGATCAATCACAACAGACTGCGCCATCTGACCAATCAGAGCAGAGTAGATCAATCACAACAGACTGAGCCATCTGACCAATCAGAGCAGAGTAGACCAATCACAACAGACTGAGCCATCTGACCAATCAGAGCAGAGTAGACCAATCACAGCAGACTGGGCCATCTGACCAATCAGAGCAGAGTAGATCAATCACAACAGACTGCGCCATCTGACCAATCAGAGCAGAGTAGATCAATCACAACAGACTGCGCCATCTGACCAATCAGAGCAGAGTAGACCAATCACAACAGACTGGGCCATCTGACCAATCAGAGCAGAGTAGACCAATCACAACAGACTGGGCCATCTGACCAATCAGAGCAGAGTAGACCAATCACAACAGACTGCGCCATCTGACCAATCAGAGCAGAGTAGACCAATCACAACAGACTGAGCCATCTGACCAATCAGAGCAGAGTAGATCAATCACAACAGACTGGGCCATCTGACCAATCAGAGCAGAGTAGATCAATCACAACAGACTGCGCCATCTGACCAATCAGAGCAGAGTAGACCAATCACAACAGACTGGGCCATCTGACCAATCAGAGCAGAGTAGACCAATCACAACAGACTGGGCCATCTGACCAATCAGAGCAGAGTAGATCAATCACAACAGACTGCGCCATCTGACCAATCAGAGCAGAGTAGACCAATCACAACAGACTGGGCCATCTGACCAATCAGAGCAGAGGAAAGGCGGGGTTTAGAGAGACTGAATGAGCAGATGTGTATATTATGAAAGTGTTTTTGACCTTGGATGCACGACTCCTAAACAAAACCAGGAAACTTTAAAATAGCATAATGGGTCACTTTAATAAACCAATCGGCCCACACTGACAGTGTCGAGCTGTGATTCAATCCTTCTCTTGACGGACATCTTGTTCCTATTTTTGCATCCTCCTACTTTGACTGTAGAAATGTCCTCAAAAACAGACTTACTGGACTTAATGATCAGGTTTAAGAAAAGACACAAGAACACAAACCTCACAATATGAGAGCTCAAACATGCATGAAACTTTAGCTGTAGTTTGGAGAGAAAATATGCAAAGGTGAAGGTGAATAAATATTTCACTGTGATGGAGTGAAGAAAATACTGAAGAAGCCTTTGTCAAACCGAGCAAGAGCTGTAAAGCTGAGAAAGAGAGAGAGATCAGAGGTGAGTCTGAGCGCAAATGAAACGCCTGCCTAAAAATAGGACGCAGAAATGTCAGCTGGAAATCAAGCGCAAGTGAAAGCTACGTCTCACAGACGAACGAGTGACGGTGAGAAAACACCAATCACGGTCCTTTCCAAAAATGCATACCATTAAAGGGTTAGTTCACCAAAAATGAAAATGATTTCATTAATTACTCCCCCTCATGTTGTTGGACACCCGTAAGACCTTCGTTCATCTTCAGAACACAAATGAAGATATTTTAGCTGAAAGCTGAGAAAGGCTTCAGAAAGGCCTCCATTGGCATTCAGTACCGTATTTTCCGCACTATAAGCCGCACTTAAAAGCCTTTAATTTTCTCAAAAAACCACAGTCTGTCAAAATGTTTCAGTATGAAAAACCAATAAAAACGATTTAATAATAATAAAATGTTTCAGTACGACTGGTAAACTACAAAGCCGCACCGCGTCTCTACACTCACTATTTGAATGAAGGCAACAGCACTAGTACGGGGCATGATCATCGATGAATTTCGAGGCGGTCCTTCTTGGTGCTTTCGTTTTACGAAAAGACGTAATCTCTCCATACGCAAACGAACTACCGTCTCGCAGCTGTAAGGCTGGAAAAAGCTAGTAGATGCCGAAATGTCTAATCGCTCTGAGAAAACAAAGGAAATTAGCATCTGAACTTATTCATACAGTTAGAGTCTCTGTCCGAGACGACATCACACTGAGTGAACCATCTATGAATGACTCTAATTTACATGCCTTTCCTTTCACATGAAACTTCCCCCAAACTACTGCTCCCACAAACTTGAGATCACCTGAAATGCACCAGAAATCTCTTTGTTACAATGTCAATCCTCACGATACAGTATTATATGTGTTTGATATCATTTGAAATGTCTCAGTGCGACTGGTACAAATATCTCAACTCCACAGAAGTACACTAGAACATCATAAACATTTAAAGAGTTTAAAGATATCTTTCCTTGGTGTATGGTGGGTGTGGCTTTCAGCCATTTGGCCTCTCTTCTAATCAAGTCTATAGAACTTGATCAATGCAAATTCCTATTGTGATGGGCATGTATCTGGTTCTGGGTATTTAAGGAAATGTTGCAAAGAGCTCAGGGCTCGATACTGTACTCAGGTCAGCCCGTAATGCTGGACGTTTTAACCCATGCAGCATTATGTAACCTTGATAAGTCAGGTATACATCTCATTCTTTACTTTAGAGTATTTGATGTGAAGTATACCTTTGAATTGATTATGTAATTGGCGTTATACATTTACCTTAATTCTGATTCTTAATAAATTTATTGTTACACTTTGATTGATTCTTTCTGACTTGCTCTGGAATTATTCAGGTTACGAACGGACATAATTACAACAAAGGGTTAAACGGAATAATTAAATGTGTACTTAAACTATTAAAAATGAATGACCAAATAACCAATTGGCATTCTAACCTAAATTCTAAATTATAATTAAATGGAGTCAGATAACGAGGAATTGGAATAAAATCCCCCTTTTCCCCGCTGAAAAGACGACCGCGCAGCGACCTTCACCCGCCGATCGTTGGCCTCCATTGGGACGATTTGGGCGGCCTTACACAGCAACTGCCAAAAGATTACCAAGGCTGGGAGATATTGTTAATATGCACATCAACGTTTGAACAACGTTACCATGGGAGTGAATGAAACGCTTAATAAGGTTTGACTTAATAAAGTTTGAGCCCTATTCGCATTAGTATTATCTGGGATTTCTGTGATTTAGAAATTTCTCCCCCACCTCTGAGTTTTGCGTGGCAGTGGCACATTCGCACGTGATAAGCAAACCCTGTGATTTTACTCACATTTACTGACTTCTCCTGGATATGATGTCAGGACTTGTAAATGTTTTTTCGTTATAGCTGTATGAAATCATAAACAGTCATATCGATATTGTTTTAATAGTTTTATAGTAATACAAATGATTTCATTCAGTTAGAGAACACGCTACAATTAAAAACTGAACTGAGCTCAGACCAGCGGCAGGAGTCAGATTTCATAAGTTGACAATATACGGCGGAAGATTGAGTTTCAAAGCTAAATGTAAAAGCGCCCATTTATGCGAGCTTGTCATTGTACTGTTCTATTGTTATGTTTTTTATTAAGAATAGTATTGATGTTAATATTAAACACACCATTCAAGCAATTTGCTCCCAAATTGGTACCGGATTATACTTTCACAAATTAGTGAAAGTATAATCCGTGCGGGAATTCATAACGGTGCGCATATAGTGCGGAATAGTGCGGAAAATACGGTACATTCCCACTGACCCACTCACAAGACCCATAAAGGCACTAAACACATCGATACAAAGTCCATCTCACTACAGTGGCTGTACAATAATGTTACAATGCGACGAGAATAGTTATTGTGCGCAAAAAAATCTAAATAACGACTTTATCCACATTGGATTATTTTTCAAAATAAGAAATTTTCTCCCACAGTCAGCATTTGTCATCTTATATAAAACCTTGTTTGAGTCCCATATAAACTATTGCAACATCATATGGTGTAACACTTTTACTAGTTACCTGAAAAAAATAGTCTTTACAGAAAAAAATTATACGGGTATTAACGTGGTCTGAGCAAAATACCCCTTCGCGTCTCGTTTCATCGCCTTGGTCTATTAAGACTTACTGAATACAATACTTTCATAATGCCTGTATTATATTCCAGGTCGTTCATAAGTTAAATTATAGGTTGTGTGAACTTGTCCCAATCAGCCGACCCCAGCATACATATCACACAAGGGTAAAACCTTTAATTACTGGTAAAATACGACAATTGAAATGTACGAGCCTGAGTGTTGTCTGTAGAGGTCCACAGATTTGGAACAAGCTTGAGGAAAACATTAAATTGTTGCATTCTGTCTCCATTTTCAAGAAAAACCTTAAAGGGGTACTTCAGCGGTGGGAAGATGAATCTGTATTTAAACTGGGTCATTAATGCAGTAGAAATGTGAAATTATTTTTGAATTTGGTGCCTTGTAGACTGAGAAAAGACAGAAAATGTATTTTTGTCTCATGGGGATGAAAGACTACAATTCCCAGAATGCTTCGCTGCCCTGTAAGGCCATTTCCAAAGCCACCGCTATTGGATTACTGTGTTTGATAACAGACACTACAATTAAATACTGAACGTGTCTGTTCAATATAACGATCGAGTCGTCGCGTGAGTCTCACAGCACTAACTCAGATTAGGAGTCAGATTACATTTAACGTCATAAATGAGCCGATGAGCTCTCCTGATGAGAGCTGAGGAAATTGCGACCACATTCACAACGCGTGTTCAGTCTGGCGCGTTTTCAGTTCATGCCTTTGGAAGCTTAACTTTTATAGACACTTTTTTATAACACTTACTTTGCTTATGTAACGGAGGCCAGCTGGTAGAAGTTGCTGTGTGAGTAAACCTCACTCCTCTGACCTCAAGAGATGCTCTAGCGACTGGCGCTAGGGGTTGCAGCCTTTAGCCTCCTTGTTAGAGCGTCCGACTCTCATGCCGGCGGACCCGGGTTCGAGTCCCGGTCCGAGCAGTAGGGGTTACACTTAGCATCCGTTTAAATGAATGCCTACAGCTCCCCGTGCCAAATGCTGTGAGTGTGATCTCCATCCCCCATGTGCGGGTGTAAAACATGCGGAAATGGCTCCCTCTGCTGGCTGTAGTCTTTAGCCTTTGGCCAAACATTCCAAAGATGATGCAAATATCATCAATTTGCGTCACGGGAGGAATTTTTCCAGAAATAAAATGCATAAATCTCTCGTCTCTGGGGGATGTGAGGGGGGAAAGCACAATCTTTTGAATATACTCCAGGGTTTCTACTGATACAAAGCCATATGCTAATCGCTGAAGTAACCCTTTAAGGAAAAACTGCTTTTAACATATACTTTTTGATAATTTTGAAAGTATTACATTTGTGCTGGGATCGTCTGTTTGTCGTGTGTTTGCTGTAGTGTTTGTCTTGTTGTATTTATATTTATTTGTGTTTATGGATTGAGTTTCTGTTCTTGTATGTTATATGTTGTATGGTGTTATTGGGCCCCCTCCTAAAAGCTTTCAGTAGCTTCTTTGGGGTTTCCCATTTTTACACACAATAACCTTTCTGTAATTATTGTTAAATTTGTCTTTAAAATGATAAAGTGTGTGAAATAAATTCTTCAAATCAAATCAAATCCACCAAGTTATTGACGTGAACTCGATGCATGCGCGAGAATATGACGCAGATCGGTGTGATGACGACATGAGTGTGAGTAATTAATTAAATTAATCTTCATTTTTGGGTGAACTAACCCTTAAACACATTTATTTACACTTCAATTCAATTCAGTACTGTCATGGGAAAATCTGGTTATGGACCCTTATTACAGACTGTGATGACGCGTTTAAACTAGGGCTGCGCAATTATTCGAATTTATCGAAATATCGCGAATGTACATATCGCAATATGCATATCGCAACGGCTCGCAATATTTGAATGATTTTAATGGGCTACTTCCACATTATGAAAATGTGTACGTTTTAGGTCGACGCATAGCAGAGAATAAATAGACAGGACAAACAACTGTGACTTATGACATGCTTTACGTTAAAAAGAGTTATTAAGTCAGGGTATATACAGCAATCCTTAAGTTAAATTTACTACTTTTTAATACCTTTTTTACTACCTTCAGAATTTTTTTTAAAACCATCACGACACTGAATTGCAAGTGTTAATCAGCGACCTTTCTATTATTCACACAGATTTTGACATATATAACAAACAAAAAAGAATAGATTTAGAATCGACACCAGGAGGAAATCTGTTATAAGTTATCATTCAGACACAGTAAAATACATCTCAACATTCACAAAGGTTGGTGAAGGAGAAGCATTACTGCACACACATTTGATTTCAATTAATAATTGGTAATTCAGCAATTAAATTATTTAGTGTTTTTTTCCCAACAACAAAACCTAAGCCAAATATTACATTTCTATAACTGTGATAAGTTGTTGAATTAAACAAAATACTAAAAACTAGTCAATCGATTAAAAACTTTAACTAGATTAATCACACATTTTTTCTGTGATTAATCGCAATAAAAAAAAAGTTTTTGTACGTTTTTAATATAATAATTTCACAGTTAATCAAATTAATGTAGAAACAACATAAAGACAATATATTTTAAATACTTGTTTAAATGGCATCTTTTTATGAATGAAGGCCAGTATTACTGATATCAATACAGTTACTGATTTTTTTTTTTACATTCATTATTAGGCTTCAAAAATATAAACTTAAAACAATGCTAACATAAATCCAGAATAAATGTCATGTTTATTCCTGCCCTTCCTGTCTGAACAGTTAGGAAATATACAGAAATTTAATACAGTTATCAAAGTTATATGTAATCTGCACTGCATAAACTATAAATTAAATAGTTAATCCTTATTAAAGCTACAAAAGTTATTTAGTCAAGAGCAGCGAGTCATTTTCTCTGTTCCCTTTGTTCTTTAACTTTACTGACAGGAAGCTTTATTGGCTGCTGTCCCTTTCAGACAGACACGCGGATCTCACTGTTTATACGGTCTATGTATCGCGCCACATTCTCTCACAACTCTTTGTTCATTTTAGACTATATATATACATCGTTTAAGATTGCTCTTATGAGGATAGTCGTTGAAGATATGCCTTGAAGCAAGTCTAAAATAAAACGTAAGCCAGCCACTTCTGTTGAGCGCGCTGTGCTCTGAGAGGATGCCGAACGACCACTGAATATGACGTCAGCATCAAACATACGTTGAGACGGAGACGAAAGATCTTTGATAATGTGCCCAGATATGCTAAAGCCCATATTTAAACGAACTAACGCGAACGCAGATAGAATTTCAATATAATAGGACACCTGATAGTCTGAAAAAATAATACCTAATTTGGAAAGAAATAATACCTCTGAGGCCAAATTTAACACTTTTAATGGCCTTAAATTTGACAATTTTGATTTATCACTTTTTAATACTTTTTAAAACCCCGCGGACACCCTGTAAGTGCAATAACCTGCGAAAAACAACGAAGTATCGCGCTGTCTGCTGTCTCACACACACACACACACACACACACACCGAAACATGTAGTGATCGACCGATATATCGGATTCCCGATATTTTTGGGAATATACAAAACCGATACCCGATTATGGGAAAATGCTTAAATATCAGGTATCGGTTTTGTAATATCGGATTTTCCGATAAATGGCGGCATCTTGTGGACGTTTTGAGAATTGCATACAAGCGCACCATTAAAGGACTGCGTCTGAAAAGAGATTATCAACAGCTGTGTTCAGAGGTAAAATAACCTGCATCCCTTAATTAATCAACTATAACATAACAGTTATGCAAAATTGAGATAACCTCAAATAAGATGTTGATATGTATAGGTAGTTTAAACTTGGCGCTAGAGACGAACTCACTGACGGAGTCAATCAGGTAATCCGTCATCATGTCACAATAAAAATGCAACTTCACGTGAATGAAATAAAACAGCCATGAATGAGAGCATGTTGGAAATAAAAGCGCCAAACTTATTTCCCTCTTTGTGTTTATTCTCAGTCGCATTCAGCCGTTCTCTCACCGAGTTGTTGCCCTAGCATATAGGCTAGATCACCATGTAAACAAGACCGACTTGTTTAAAACTCCTTAAATTATATTAACGTCTGCTATATAACATTTATATAATAAACATCTAATTAATTACAGCTCCGTGAAAATTAATTATTACGCCACGAATGAGAGCATGTTAGAAATAAAAGCACCAAACTCTTTCTCTCTCTGTGTTTATGCTCAGTCACGTTCAGCCGTACTCTCACCGAGTTGTTGTTCCAGCATAGGCTAGTCACATGTAAACAAGACCGACTCTTTTAAAACTCCTTAAATTATATTAACGTCTGCTATATGACATTTAACATTACATAACAATCCGTTGTTTTATAATAAACATCGAATTAATTACAGCTCCGTGAAAATGAATTATTAAGCCGATCTCCGCGAGACGAGTGTTAAACGCAGAGATGAAAACAGCGCTGTCATCAGGATAATTCAGAGACTGACACAAACATTCATTTTGATACCTTACTAGATGAGATTGACATAAACAAACCTGCGAATACATCAGCTTTTACAATGTTTGCATAATCCAGAGAATATTCACTCTTTAGTCTATTAAACACATAAACCTTTTAAAACTGTAGTTTAAAATGAATGCTTATATTTATGCTCATAGTTATGGGGATTTGATAGACTCGACTCTCATTTATATTCTCCATTTAAAAACATTAGACTTTATAAATGTATTTTGCCTGTTGTTAATATGGCTGTATTTATAAATAAAAAGGTAAAACAGCATTAATGTTAATAAGACTTTGCACTGTATTTAAAAAAAAACCAATTTGACTATTTATTGATGTAGATGTCTTTTGTTCTGTATGTAAGGGAGTAAAACTGCAAGAATTACAGTGTTTAAAAAGCTCAGTTCAGTGCTATTGCTGTAATTGTAAAAGACAGAAATAATACAATAAGTAAATATCGGTTCTATATCGGTTATCGGCACAAAAACGTGCAAATAATCGGTATCGGTAATAAAAAATCAATATCGGTCGATCACTAGAAACATGCACACAAGCCGCATCTCAGAAAGCGTGTGATCCCTTCAGTTCTGTTTCGTGTCTTGTTACACACTTAAACTGTCAAATACTCACACAGTTATGTAAACAAGTATTCATGTAAACACAGTCGGTTATGCTTTAAGTGATTGATATCAGTTCAGGAAAGAAGCCAAATGTGTGTCAATAGGATCAGTGCATTAGCTCTATTTGTGACATAAATGTTTGCTAAAACACTGCTGGTCACTTTCAGAAGTTGTAGCAATTCATAAATGGTATTACTCTCAGTTTTAGAAATATTTTTGAAATATAATTTTAAATCGATTTTACACCCTAATAGCAATATCGTATCGAATATCGCATTATTTAACAAGGTATTGTATGTCGCATTTTTCTCCAATATCGCGCAGCCCTAGTTTAAAGTCATCAGTATCGTAAATTCTGCAGCGTTTTTTCTATTTTCATTTTTAAAACATTGTACATGTATAACACTAGTAGTTTGTATTATATTACTTTTGCATCTGATTACAAAAAACAACTTACAGCTGGTCTGAGGGTGATGGCAAAAAATAACATCTCTCTCTTTTCGCTGCTGTTATAAATCTCACTCTATTTTTCCCCTCTTTATGAAAGTTGTGAAATCACTATTGCTACGTTTTTCTTTTTCTTTTTGAGAAAATGTGGACACAAAAAATATATATATAATGTATTCTCTCATTCACCGCCATAAAGATTAGCCCAACTATGACGACTTCCGCTCCGAGTAACCCGGAAATGTGCTAAGGCTCTTTTATACAAATATATGAAACTGAAATATTCAAACATGGATATATTTGGGGATTAAAAATAAAATAATAAAACATTTTATTAAAATATTTTAAATTATATTAGTTTACTTATATTAATTGTATATTTTAAACTTATGTATATATTTAAATTGGCAAAAATAAATAATTCAATAATAATAATTTAAAATTATAAAACAAATTATCCCTTTTTGTTTTTTTATAATGATGACTGAATTTTATAAATAAGCAAAAAAATACAATAAATAAACATTTTAATTATAATGATTTCAATTAATATAACAAATAATGCCTTTTAGTTTTTTTCATGATGGCAGACTGATTTAAATAATTAAATTATACTTACATTAGCAAAACAAAAAAAATAATCTATTTAAATTATATTTAAATTTGCAAGAAACAAAATAAATAATAATTTTAATTAATTCAACAAATTATATTTTAATAGCTGAGTGAATTATATAAATTAGCAAACAATAAATAACTAAACATTTAAATGATAATGATTTAAATTAATATAAAAAATATAATTGTAGTTTTTTTCATAATGGCTTACTAAATTATATAAATAAGCAAAAAAAAGTATCTAATTAATATAATTAAATTAATATAACAAATGATACCTTTGGGGGAGGGGGTTCATAATGGCGGACTGATTTAAATGATCAAAATAGACTTATATTAGCAAGAAGAAAAAATAATTAAACATTTTAATAATTATAATTTAAATTAATATAAACTTTTTTTTATAATGGCTGACTGAATTAAATGAATAAATTAAAATCATAATAGCAAAAATTAAATAAAATGATAAAAACTTTTTTAATGATTAACAAAATACAAATACAATTTTATTAATTCAAACTGTTATAAAAATGTTTCCTTTGAGGCCTTTTTTCACAATGGCAGGATGACTTACTAAACGAACACCATGAAAGCATCACGAACGTATTGCAAAAGTCTGTTTCTTTCCAAAATGCATAATTTTTCATGCCCTTTACATGCATAGAGAGGATATCATGAGCCTGACAGAAGAAACTGATGAACAGAGAGAAGATCTGCATCATTGAGGCACTGCATCCTCTTTAAAAACACACACCGCCGTTCATTTACACATAATCACGAAGGAAGACCTCCAGAGATGTGTTGTGCATCCTAACGGCCGGTCATAAAGCTGGAGACTTCAGCTGACACACCACACGCCGAGCTCTGCCCTTTATAATGTTCATCCGGACGCTATTTCAGGACCAGGTGTTGAGGTGTTTTTAACACGGTCTGATTGGACTCAGAGTTTCTCCTGAGCAGGAACACACAGAGATGCGGCTGGGCTGGATTTTCACGACCACACACTGATTTAATCAACAAACCCAGCGAGAGCTTCGGGATAATCAATGCTGGAGCGTCTCAACTCCTCATCTGTGTGTTACTCCATGTGCTGAATAACCACAGTTTATACCGACTCATGCACGAAACACTAAACACACGATTCATCCAAGACAACACTAAAGCACAATTGTCCAAATGTGACTTCAATGCATGTTCCTGGTCTTACTATGAAAGATTCATCCATGCACATTAATCTAAAGCAAGACATTTCTTTTCAACAAATAGAGTGGGTAAAACCGATACTTTTAAAACGGTACCAGTGCCTAAACAATGAATTAAATAATTAGATTTAGAAGGTAATGCAAAAACTGCCTTATGTGAAGTTTACATGTTTGCATTCAATTTGAGTGTTAATTATTATATCAAAAAATAAATAGCAACTGAATATAGTTCAGTTTACAGCATTAGCAGAGAATCATTTTTGAATCTTTAACTCTTTCCCTGCCAGTGTTTTTTTTTTAAGTTGCCAGTCATCATTTTATAAAAATTTAAATGAGCACATAGAATATTTTGTTTTATGAATATCTGAGCATGCAATAAATCAAAATAAAGAGCTGACCCTCTTCTTTTATACAAAAAACTGGTTTAATCTTAGCCTAGAAATCTAGACGCACCCTAGCGGAAGCAAATCTGATCTGCCGCGAGTGTCGTCTAGCAACTCTCAATACACTTCTGAGCTGTAAACGGCAACTCTGGTCAGGCCAATCACATCGTGTATAGAGTCGGTGGGCGGGGCCATAATGAGGACGGCCGAGTTGCGTTTGCGTGCTTCTAGTAAACACAGAAACTGGCGAACGGCGGTCTTTCGAATCAGCTTTGACCGCGACTCTGGAAGACTTGGAGTTAAGCTTTTCTACAACCAACCAGAGCAACGAAGGTGAAGCAGAGCTCGTTGACAGATTAAACATTCGCCGTATCCGGTTGGCTAAACTCCGAACACATCTTCCCTTTTTAAGAATGACTTCAGTGCCGTTCTTTGTTTTTTTCTCAGAGAAAAGCTTAACTCCAAGTCTTCCAGAGTCGCAGTCAAAGCTGATTCGAAAGACAGCCGTTCGCCAGTTTCTGTGTTTACTAGAAGCACGCAAACGCAACTCGGCCGTCGTCATTATGGCCCCGCCCACCGACTCTATACACGATGTGATTGGCCTGACCAGAGTTTGGCGTTTACAGCTCAGAAGTGTATTTAGAGTTGCTAGACAACACTCGCGGCAGATTAGATTTGCTGCCCGCTAGGGTGCGTCTAGATTTCTAGGCTAGAGGAAATCATGTTTTTGTGAAAGACTGACTCCAGATCAGATTCAGAGATGATCGAACACAGATGGAGTAGATCGAGTCCATCAACACCTCTAATGCTTCAGTCATGTAGCTCGTCCTGGGTCCACACCTCATTCACTAACATTAGATCATTTTGATTTATATGATGTTTAATGTTGATGATCACTAGGGATGTCCCGATCTGATTAGGTGAGTGATCATTGAGTTCTCTTTCAAGTCTTGTGCTTGAACGGACAAACTCACACAAGAAGTATGTCAACATGTCCATCTTGATGAGTATCCAAGCAGACAAAGTCTGAATATGCCTTAAGAGGAAAAAGAATTTGGAAAAAATCCAAGTCCAGGCACTCAAAAGGATGCAAAAGTGAAAAAAGCCTTTATTGGTAGGGCTAAAACACCAACGCGTATCGGCCCATTGAATATGCCTTAAGAGGACTTTATACAGTCGAGAAAGACGACGCAGAGCCTTCCATTAGGTCTTAAAGGGGCAGTAGCCTTTACTGCTGTCTGTTTAATGTTAAACAAAAGATAAGGAATCACTCACTGCTCGATTGAATAGCTTTTGTAAGGATTAGTCTTTAATTTAAACAGTTAAATATGCAGCTATTTTACATTTGATTAGCCTACTTTATTCAATTTCTCTACCTAAAAACTAATGTTAGACCTATAAAAACCTGAAAAGCATTGTTAATTACACGTCAATCAAATTACACTTCAAATATTTTTCCCTAAAGTTAGTTTGTTATTGTAGGCAGTTATCATCACAATGATTTCATTTCAAGTGTTCGTTTTTTAAGCACGTTGAGTTTTAGTTTTGATGCTATAAATACGGGGTGTGTGACGTCATGATTGACAGCGGAGATCGACGTCTTCTCTGAGTGAAGTTGTCACTGAGGGACTAACAGACTTTTTTCGGGATTTTTGGGAGCAGATTATTTAATTTAATTTAATTTAATTTCCATAACTGTTTATTTCACACCAACATAATTAATTGTTCTGCATCTGTGAGAGTGTGGGTGTGCTTTTGATATCGACGTTGTACTTCCTGCTCTGCGCAACTCCGGTCCCGGACTTTTTTATATTTACTGTTGCACTAAAATCCAAAAGTGAAGAATTTATGTTTATTTATTACTTGATTTTTCAAGCTACCTCACAGAAGTGCTCTGTTTGTTAGAGTTGTTGAATGTTGAAATAAGGTGAATAAAATAAAAAATAAGGAACATCCTGGTTTGTTTTTTCGCTCTTCTTTATTCTTTTTTTATGTATTATAGAAGTATCGGATCGGGACTCGGTATCAGCAGATACTCAAAATCAAATGACTCGGACTCGAGGGCAAAAAAACTGATCGGGACATCCCTAATGATCACGTTATATACATCTGCTTACATGCAATCTCGTTTTACTGCGTCTTACTCGCACATGTTTTGATTAGGAAAAAGTAAAAAAGCTCAATATGCATGAAATAGCATTTTTTTTCTTCGTATAATTGAATTAATTTAAAGACATTAATTTTTTGTATGGGATTTCAAAACCGCACTGTGAGTTTTGTGTACCGTTACACCCAGTGGAAATTAAACATTTCCTTGTTTTTCCTAATTGGTCTAAGCAGGATCCTCACGGTTATCGTCCTCAGTGTGAACGACCTATAGTTTTTGTATGTAATATTCCAGCTGAATATGATTGCGCTGCTCCTCCGGGGTCTGGAGGGCTTCATTTTGACAGATTTCTCCCATGAAGCTCTGCACGGAGAGTCGTGACACTCTGAAATCTTTATATTTCTGCAGTCAGGAGGTCAGAGACACGGTTCATCCGTCTGAAAGACAAACTCACAGGCCGACCTGTGAAATAGACACATCAGCTCCAGCGTCGCCCGCGTCACACTGGGCCTGGCTTCTCTACAGGCTGTTTGGAGGCTCATTTGCAGATTTGTTCCTGCATATCTCCAGTGTGTTTTGTAGGGATGCCACAATTCTCAATATAATATTGAATCATTCGGTGCGGCATTCACGGTTCAATACACGCTGGTGAACTGCGTTTTTGTCGGTTTTGCATTTAATTAATTATTTATATTTCTCTCCGTTTGAAATATTTCTCTCAGTTTATTTCGGCTCTGTTTGAGTGTGCCTGTGAGTCTACGCGCTAATATGAGCAAATATCCAATCATACACTGCAAAAAATGCTTCTTTTTTTTACTTGCGTATTTTTGTCTCGTTTTTAGTCCAAACATCTAAAAAAAAATCTTAAAACAAGAAGTATTTACTAGACAAGCAAAAGTAATTGTCTTGTTTTGGGAAAAATAACTTAATCCTCAAATAAAGATCAAAACGATCATGAATCAGTGAATCAATCAATGATTCGGATCACCAATGTCACGTGATTTCAGCAGTTTGACACGCGATCCGAATCATGAATCAATCCGCTGATTCACAACCGTTTGAATCTTTATTTGAGGACTGAACACAAACAAGGAAGACAAGACAATGCTGAATAAAGTCGTAGTTTTTGTTATTTTCGGACCAAAATGTATTTTGGATGCTTCAAGAGATTCTAATTAACCCACTGATGTCTCATATGGACTACTCTGATGATGTTTTTTTTCCCTTTCTGGACATGGACAGTATAGTGTGCATACACTTGCATACGCTCTCTGACTAAATATAAAATATCTTAAACTGTGTGTGAAGATGAACGGAGGTCTTACGGGTGTGGAACGACATTAGGGGGAGGAGTTAATGACATCGATTTCATTTTAGGGTGAACTAACCTTTTAATAGTGAATATGTGTTCCCCATACTAAAGTGTTACCGCACTTTTCATTCAGGGTTGAGAAATGATGAAATGTTCAAGAGATGTCTGTGCATAACATGGCAGACAAAACCCCCTTTGTGTTTATAGCATGTTTTGTCCAGCACGTGTGTGCACCGGTGAATGCATGCGTGTGTGTTTGCGCTCGACCCGCGGTGATGTTTCTTCTCTCCCGCCGCTGCGGAGCAGGATGCTGTTGCTTTGACGGATGGTCTGGTGGGACGGGGCAGACACACGGCTGGTGACGGATGGCCTCTGCCAAACCTTGACACCGAGCCATTCAGCCAACAAGAAATGATAGATGTTAAATCTAATTTTAAACACCCACAACTAAAGCAGGCCGGACAGGCAAGGCCTGCGCTGACAGACACGCGGCTGCAGAGCTCAGATAACACACGCCCTCACCTGAACCCAACAACAGCACCTGAGACTGACAGCGCTGATAAATACTGCAACAACGAGAGCGAGGCCACATGATTGTTTTGAAAATGAGCCTAGAAGAAATGAACGAGTGTTTAGACGAGAGGGTTGTTTCAGAGGCCATAATGTGGAGCAGAATGAGACACACAAACCACAACAACTCACTTTATAAGACCGATCAAAGTCACTTTGCTTCGCTTGGCGGTCATTTTGGCCAAGCCAATGAACAAATCTCTTAAAAGAATGATTCAGTTACTAATGGACAATCATTAATGGATGAATCAGCGGTTTTCAACGAATCTCACCCAAAAATGAAAATGAGTCCATGATTTACTCACCCTCAAGTAATCCTAGGTGTGTATGAGATTCTTCTTTCAGACGAATACAATCAGTTATATTAAAATGTCCCGGCTCTTCCAAGCTTTATAATGGCAGTGAATTGTTGCTCTGTTCTCGAAGTCCATAAAAGTGCATCCATCCATCATAAAAGTGCATCCATCCATCATAAAAGTGCATCTATCCATCATAAAAGTGCATCTATCCATCATAAAAGTGCATCCATCCATCATAAAAGTGCATCTATCCATCATAAAAGTGCATCCATCCATCATAAAAGTGCATCTATCCAAAAGTGCATCTATCCATCATAAAAGTGCATCTATCCAAAAGTGCATCCATCCATCATAAAAGTGCATCTATCCAAAAGTGCATCTATCCATCATAAAAGTGCATCTATCCAAAAGTGCATCCATCCATCATAAAAGTGCATCTATCCAAAAGTGCATCTATCCATCATAAAAGTGCATCTATCCAAAAGTGCATCTATCCATCATAAAAGTGCATCTATCCATCATAAAAGTGCATCCATCCATCATAAAAGTGCATCCATCCATCATAAAAGTGCATCCATCCATCATAAAAGTGCATCTATCCAAAAGTGCATCTATCCATCATAAAAGTGCATCTATCCATCATAAAAGTGCATCCATCCATCATAAAAGTGCATCTATCCATCATAAAAGTGCATCCATCCATCATAAAAGTGCATCCATCCATCATAAAAGTGCATCTATCCATCATAAAAGTGCATCTATCCATCATAAAAGTGCATCCATCCATCATAAAAGTGCATCCATCCATCATAAAAGTGCATCCATCCATAATAAAAGTGCATCTATCCAAAAGTGCATCTATCCATCATAAAAGTGCATCTATCCATCATAAAAGTGCATCCATCCATCATAAAAGTGCATCCATCCATCATAAAAGTGCATCCATCCATCATAAAAGTGCATCCATCCATCATAAAAGTGCATCTATCCATCATAAAAGTGCATCTATCCATCATAAAAGTGCATCTATCCATCATAAAAGTGCATCTATCCATCATAGAAGTGCATCTATCCATCATAAAAGTGCATCTATCCATCATAAAAGTGCATCTATTCATCATAAAAGTGCATCCATCCATCATAAAAGTGCATCCATCCATCATAAAAGTGCATCCATCCATCATAAAAGTGCATCCATCCATCATAAAAGTGCATCCATCCATCATAAAAGTGCATCTATCCATCATAAAAGTGCATCTATCCATCATAAAAGTGCATCTATCCATCATAGAAGTGCATCTATCCAAAAGTGCATCCATCCATCATAAAAGGGGCATCTATCCATCATAAAAGTGCATCCATCCATCATAAAAGTGCATCTGTCCATCATAAAAGTGCATCTATCCATCATAAAAGTGCATCTATCCATCATAGAAGTGCATCTATCCAAAAGTGCATCCATCCATCATAAAAGGGGCATCTATCCATCATAAAAGTGCATCCATCCATCATAAAAGGGGCATCAATCCATCATAAGTGCATCTATCCATCATAGAAGTGCATCTATCCATCATAGAAGTGCATCTATCCATCATAGAAGTGCATCTATCATCATAAGTGCATCTATCCATCATAAGTGCATCTATCCATCATAAAAGTGCATCTATCCATCATAAGTGCATCTATCCATCATAGAAGTGCATCTATCCATCATTAAAGGGGCATCTATCAATAATAAGAAATAATATTTATAGTAAAATATCTAGCTTCCGCCAGATCGGAAAAAAACGTAACTGGTGTGCGATGCTGTCAGACGTAGCAAAAGCATTTTAAACTGCGAGAGGCGTAACACTTTTCCGTAAGTTGAATACAGAAGGCGATTTGCCGGAAGCTAGATAATGTCTTTTATATTTTTCTTACACAAACGCGCCACTTTGCTTCAGAAGGCCTTTATTAACCCCCAGAGCCGTGTGGAGCAGTTATATGATGGATAGATGTGCCTTTATGATGGATAGATGCACTTTTATGATGGATAGATGCACTTTTATGATGGATAGATGCACTTTTATGATGGATAGATGCACTTTTATGATGGATAGATGCACTTTTAAGGACTACATAAACTACCCAAGTCACTGCCATTATAAAACATTTTTAATTGTCACCTAGGATGACTTGAGGGTGAGTAAATAATGGGCTACTTTTCATTTTTGGGTGCACTGTCCCTTTAAATGAATGATTCATTGACTCACTCATAAAAACTTGATTAAGTTAATTAAATCTATAATCCAATTCTCAAATCATAAATCAATAATTGTTTGTGTAGTATAACCAGCAGGACAGTAGTGATGTGTGAACTGAATTTGGTGACAGTACAGTGTGTAACAGTGAAGTTATTGACTGTTTTTGTAGTACCTCTTTTCGGGTTTTGCACTTTGCAGACGGTCCCTTCGGATCTGTCTCTCAGTGTCTGTGGATAGAGCTCTGTGTATTTAGTCCACTGCGGAGGAAAGCTTGTTTTGATGGAAATTAAGTTGTTGCTGCTTGTCTAGGTAAACTCGAATCTGTGAATATCAGCCAAATTCACTTCACTGAGGTCAACAGCGTTGCGATTGCAAACCTTGCCGAGGAACTGAGGCAAATGCAGGTGCAGAGTCGGCAGAAAGCCACTGCCAGGAAGACCAGCTCAAAATCTTCCAGATCATCAAGACAAGACGTATTTAGCTCATAGTCACCTATCTTGATCTCTTCCGTCTCAAAGCTCCGCCCACGATTGATTGACACTCCTCATTTGGATTTGATTTATCATTTGCAGTTTCCGTTTGAGCATTCGATTTGCCATTTTCGATGTTGGTTTGAGCGTTTGATTAATAATGTGAGCATTGATTACAGATTTTATTATGACTGGTTTGATAATTGGGTTGATAATGAAAACCAAAAAATGCTTTTAAGCCTTTGATTAATAATTTGAGCAGCTGTTTTCAGACTTTGATTTATTTTTAAGCATTTTAATTTTGTTCAGTCACCACTTACTGGTGTAGAGATGTAATCAATACCATTGTTATTTTAACCAACAAGTTACGTTTAAAAGTGATTCACTCTATTTTGATCACTACCGTACATGGGCGTAGATTACGCGGGGGACAGAGGGGACGTGTCCCCATCACTTTTAATAAAATGTATTTATTTACTGGGTCTCACAATCAGACGATTGCGACAATATATGCTTTATGTGTGTTTTTCAAGCCATCTCAGTGTAGCCTATTTATTGACAATAAAGTATCATATGAATAATGCAGCTTTTTTAATGTTTAGTATCTTCTGCTCACCAAGGCTGCATTTATTTAATCAAAAAGAGTTAAAACAGTAATATTTTTTAAATATTATTACAAATTAAAACAGCTTTTTCCCTATGTGAATATATAGTAATTAATTCCTGTGATCAAAGCTGAATTTATCATTACTCCAGTCTTCAGAGTCACATGATCCTTCACTAATCATTCTCACATGAGGATTTTATAATCAAGAAACATTTATGATTATTATCTGTGTTGAAAGCAGTTGTGCTGCTTTAAAATGTTGTGGAAACCATGATACATTTTATTTTTCATGATTCTTTGGTGAATAGAAAGTTCAATGCACAGCATTTATTTGCATTTATTAAATAAATTATTATCTTTTGTAATATTACAAATATCACTTGTGATCAATTGAATGCATGTCTGATCAATAAAAATATTAATTTCTCTCTTTTTTTCAATTTTACCACATATGTTGAGATGGTTTCCACAAAATTTAAGCATCACCATGAGCAGCACAACTAATAATAATCCTAAATGTTTCTTGAGCATCAGATCCTCATGAGAATGATTAGTGAAGGATGTGACTCTGAAGACTGGAGTAATGATGATAAATTCAGCTTTGATCACAGGAATAAATCACACTTTACTATATATTCACATAGAGAACAGATGAGTTACATCAGAATTTATTTTTATTTTTTTACATTGCATAAAATCTATGGAGACGTAATGCACAAGTGTCTGTAATATATAAACCAATCATAAAATTGGCATTAAAAAATAGGAGAATAATATTATAGATATTAGAGGTTATTGTTCAGCAGTGTATTTGATAGCTTACCAAATTAAAAGCAAGAGATGTGATAAATTATATCAGTCCAAAAAATAATAATTTATTACGACATTTCTGTCCCCCTCACTTCTGAAAAGACGGCTACGCCCCTGCTACCGTACACATCAGTCTATATCTGAACTATAAACTTTTATAACAGTTCTTCTGTGATAATAAGAATATTTGTAACAGAATTAATGATACCGTGTGGCTGAAAATACTTTTTCATACCTAAACATGATACCTGCTCTCTCTGGATCAGCAGGAGCGCAAACACATATCTAAATGTTCCTCTGTGATTTTGTCAAAGGTTTGATATCGTTGTCATTTGGAGATCGCGTAGGTATTCGTAAATATTGAGACTTCAATCTTGAAAAGACCTGTAACAAGAAGCAAAAATAAACTTCATGTGAATCTGAACTCTCCTGTCATCTGATTCATTAAGGACAGATTGTGTTTCATTTCATACAGCAAGAGCAACGACCGTTTACTGGGAAAGAGGGAACAAGACGGTTTCTTTTAAAGCCGGCAGCTGTTTATTTAGGATGTGACAGACGTTCAACTCAATATGCCACAGAATGTAAAATATCCTGTTGGGATTACGGCCAAACTGCAATGAGTAAATGTTTGCTCATTACATGGGTTTTGGTTGCCAGAAAATGCAAATATGACAAAAGAGCACAAAACAGATATTTATAGTTTGTGTGCTTCAGGCTCGTATTGACTTGAGGTTTGGACTTGAACGGTTTATGAGATCATCACAACACACACTCCATCAGCTGTGTGTTTCAGGGACTATGTTTGCTTTGGTCATTTTCAGGAGAAAAAAAATATTTTAAATTATTAAAATAAAAGAGTTGCATATACTCTAAATAAAACATTCACACTGTAAAAAACAGTTGGAACAACTTAAAAAAAAAAAATAATCAACTTAATTTTACTGGGTCAATCACACTTATATTATTTGAGAATATGCATAAACTAGAACATTTATTGAAACTAAACTGCAAAAATGACACCATGAACATCAACATATGATGCACTGTAAAAAAGGAAGAAAAAAAGAAAACCCTTAAACCCTTTAGATCAGTTGCAGTTTTAAATTAAGTACACCGTAAAACTTATTTTCATGTCACATAACTTTTGACTAAATCAGTGTTGATAAATTAAGTGTGAAAAAAACATAACTAATTAAACATAATTGTGTGTGCAACACCAATATTTAATATTAAAAGCTCAGATAGAGGGGGGATAATGGACATAAAAACTAAATTCGAACTGTTTTTGGTGAAGAAATCTTGACTAGTTACAGTAAGTTCACATATGTGTCTGTCTTTTATTTCACTCCTTTGATTTGTTCAGGAGAAAAACTGATGAAGTGTAAAATGCAGCAAAGTCGCGCTTATATTCAGGGCATTTATTCAGAGCGAATGCATTACAATGAAGGATACTCAACTTTGCTGCCAACTCGTCTATTCAACTCCTCCATCAATCAGAGCCGCAGGAGAGATTTCAGCCGCAGTCTCTCTCCATCCGTGAGTGATGCTCGGGTTAGCAGCTGAATCACAGCCTTCTATCAAAGCTGCAAGAAAACTCAAAAAAGAGAAAATTGCATGATGTAAAAACCTCAGATATCTGTACAATAGTTATGAACCAGAAAACCAAAAAAAAGAAAAAAGAAAGAAAAAAAACTTCCTACCGTATATTTTTAAGTACAATCAACTGTTTAAGTCATTAAACTGACATGAATAAATTAGTTGAATCTCATAAACTTGCAATGCAAAAAAAGCTTAGTAATACTTTCCAGTCCAAATACATCTAAAAATTCCTAAATTAAGATGTTTTTACTAGATAAGAAATATTACATAAGATATTTGTTCTTGTTTTCTGTGCGGGGAAAAGAAGTGAGTTTTTGCTTAAAACAAGCTAAATGATCTGCCAATGCGGTAAGAAAAAATAAGGAAACCAAATCATTTTTCTTACCCCATTGGCAGATAATTTTGCTTGTTTTAAGCAAAAACTCACTTTATTTTAATTCTAAATATCTTATGAAATTTTATTTGATTTTAAAATCAAGTTGATTTAAGAATTTTTAGATATTTAGCCAGGAAAACAGACAAAAATCTTAAATATGAAAATAATTTTTGCTGTGTAAAAATTAAAGTCTTGTCATTCATGATACTTTTTTTTAACAGTGTAGGACGAGGAATCGACATCAAGCCTAAAAAAATCATTAGAAATGTAGCTAATGTAAAGAATTGTCATGTGTTCATTGTTTGTTTTTTTATTGCCAATGTGTGAACAAGACCATCTCCGACTTCCAAGGTTGCTAACACAGTAAAAAAAAAAAAAAAATGTTGGGTTATTTTTTAACCCAACCGTTGGGTTACACATAGTGGGTCAATATGTTGGGTTACTTTACAAAAATGTTTGGTCATTTTAACATCGTTGGGTTATTTTTTTAGTAATAACCCGGCCGTTGGGTTAATGTTTTTCCAGTAAAGGTTTCAAATTTTAACGGCAAACCGTCCAGTCAGTGACAGTCAACAGAAGACTATATGGGGATGCAGCCTGATTATGAAATAACGGTAAAAGGTAACGTTAGATTATAGAATTTCATGTGAAGGACTCGGGACGTTTTTACCGAGAAAATCCACGCGCTCCTAAGATCGAGCCTCTCCTCTGTTCAATGACACATGAAATTAATACTTTATATGTTCAGGATAATGCCGAAAGAGCCCTTCTGTACTGTAATGTCAATGTGTGATGCACAGAAAAGGGATTATTCAAACTAATTTATATCATATAACGTTACTTTAATCAATAACAGTGTGATTTTACCTCATCTGTTGATATGATCGCTGAGCTGATGCAAATATATCCACATTAATATGATCAGGTTCAGACATGAACTGCTGTTTCTCAAAGCTGTCATTTTTGATGTTCGTTAATGTTTTGTTATTGAGAAAGCGCGGGCAGCACATATTTAAATATTCGTCTAACCGCTCTCCGCACCGTGATTTTCGTTTACAGTTTCGCTGCAAAGGGATTTCAAACTTCTTTTTACTTCTAAGTTAATAACGAAAACTAATTTTGACATGAGTATGAATTATTATGTCCAATATCTTGTACGTCGCGTGTGTACAAATACGAGCATTGAAGTCTGTAACTTTTTGCACTCTCTAGCCACTTGCGGAAGAATGTTGCAGCCGGAACTACTTCTCCCTGTTTATGTCTATGGCGAGTCACGCAGGGACTGTGTTCCTCCGCAGCAGTTCCAACAAGTCTGGCCTGAAATAGTTCCACTATAAACACTTATTATAAGTGTACCATAATGATTCAGGGTAAGATAAAAACACGGTTTGAAAATGGATTCACGTTGTACATTATTATAATATAATGTAAATGTTGAACACAAAAAAAGTTACGGACAGCAGCTTTTAATGCCCAGAGGTGTCGCTAATAGCAATGGTTTGTGAATTATACATACATTTAAACCTGGAGATAAAAGCAAGAATCAATAAAACAAATAGATGTTTTGATGTAAATATGATTGCAGATTGTGTATTTATAGTTACAATAATTATATGACTCCACAGAGGGTCAAATTCAACTAAATATTGGTCAAATACTGAAATATTTGAAGATATTATCATTTTGTAATGAACAAAAGTGCTTTATAATAACACACATTGAAAAAAAAACGTGTTAAAAAATGTAAGTGTTTGGGGGTTAAAGGTCAGAGCAACAAAAAAAAAATGTAACAAGCAAACTTAACCTTAACAAGCAAATATCATTCCAGCACACCACATGATTCATAAATCAGTGACCATTCAGTATCCATTATATCTGCAGTGAGATATAATTGGACAAACAAGCCACAAATGGCAGCCTTTCCTGAGAACGACCCAAGCAACAAATTGGCATTTGAACATAAACTTTGATATTTATTCTCTCTCTTTTTGAAACACGGCCTTTCATTTCCAGCAGTTTAGAAAAATTAAGCCTTTTTTTCCTCATGGAGACGCACCCAGCGTGAAATTAAAGACAAGGAGTTCTGGCTCTAATATAAATGTGTTTCTCATCCAAGGTAGCAGCTCATATAAGCGGGAAAACTTGATGCGATTACATTTACTTTCCCCTCAAAAGCTGCTTCCATCTTTAGAGACACAAAAACGCATTCAGGTCATCGAGTGATATAAACCACTGCTTATATTTTCTGTAAACAGATGTTTTAATTTTGCACCATGTAAGTCATACTAAAAGTCAACATGAAATCAAGATGGACTGTAAATCTGGTCTAATTGTAAATTATAATGCATATTATTTTAAAGAGAACAATTTGTGTAGTCTTTCTTCAAAATATCTCGCTTATATACATCACCTCTGAAATCCCTTTCCTATATAAATATATTGAAGACATAAAAAACAACATGTACATGTTAAGTCCTTATTAAGAGATAAAAGCTGAAATTATTAGCTAAAAAGTTTAAATGATGACAAATTACATTCAAATGTGGTCAAAATTATATGAAAAAAAGTCATAATCGATATAAAATATAAATATGACAAGTCAAAATTATGAGATTGAAAAGTCAAAGTTACGACAAAGTCAAATATCTGACATAGGTCATAATTATGAAATAATAAAAATGATTAGCCTACATATTAAGCTGTAATTATGAAATAAAAAGTCATTTTTGAATTGTCACAATTAATATTTTGTCTCATTATTGGGAATTTATCGCATTATGTCATAATTGTTAATTTTATATAATTATAATTTTCTAAAGTATGATTTTTTTCTTATGTGATGGATATGATTATATACTAAGTAAATATAATAACATACTAAGTCATAAATAATATATACAATTAGCTAAAAAGTTTAAATGATGATTGATGATGATTAAAAAGTAAAACATTATTTAAAAAAAATGTTGTGTAGGGAAAAAAGTAAAATTGAAAACATAAATTGAAATAAGATTGAAAATGTCATAATTATGAGATATAAAGTCTAAATTATTATATTTGATGGCAATAAAAAAAAAACACAATTTCACAATACTTTTTAATCCCATCATTAAATTTTTTCCTATAATTGTTTACCAAAGCATGTTTTTTTATTATAGTATATTATAGTTATAGTAAACATATTAAAGTCAAAATTATGACATACTAAGTCATAGTTAAGAGATGAAAGTCAAAATTATCAGCTAAAAAGTTCAATCACAAAATTAATCAAAATGATGAGATTTCAGTCAGTCAATTTTCTGACATACTAGCTAATAAGTATGAGATAGTCAAGATTATAACTTTAGACATAATTAACAGATAAACATTGAAATTAATTTAAAATTACAGAATGACAAGTCTTCATTACATTAGAAAATAAAAATTGATAAAGCCTACTACCAAGCCATAATTATACTTAAAATTATATTTTATGCCATAATTTCAATTTCTCAATTGACTTAGTATGTCGTAATTGGGACTTTTTCATAATTATCATTTACCAAAGAATGCTTTTTTATTTTATTTTTTTATGTGAGGGATATTAAAGTCAAAATTACATACTAACTATGAAATAGGCTCAGCTATATCAAAGGAAAAAAAAAGTCTCACTCTGGATTTCTATCGGAATATCTGGAACATCTGTTTTCTCTTGATCCCTTGATTCATAAATGAGTATATTCAGTGAAAAGCGTTGCATCCCTCAGGGCTGGAGTGTGTTGTTGTAGGCCTAATCTCTAGCCGCTCGTGACATTGTTTTCTCCTTCTCTGCTTGTATGAGCTCTCCCGGTCTCACCTCCAGGAGGTAAATCTGACGGAGACTCCACTGCTGTATTGATTTAATTAAACACACATTGAAATATGCTGTCAGGGCTGTTGTTCTTCTTCAGCTCTTCTGTCAGCTTGGATGACCGTTCAACCTTTCCCACAAACACACAGGCCTGTTCCTGTCCATTTATTTCCTTTCATTCCTTTAAGCCAGAAGAAAAATCGCAGGTGTCAGTCGCCGCTGTTGCCGGCCGGTGATGTATCGTTCTCATAAAACACCCATTTCCCGCGGCGGCCTGCGGAAGAGCTGATAGAGCGCGCGCGGAGCCGTTACCCGGTGCTGAGCGCGAGGCAAGGGCCGCTTTAAACCGTGAGGTCAAAATGCCTCGGGAATAACATGGAGATAACGCCGACATTTGCCCTCTGTGTGCTTAAAGATAGTGTCAAGAAAATGGCTTTGGACCTCAAGGTGTGACTGTAGACGAGAAAAAGTGTCTGTGGGCGCAAGCTGACCAAACAACAAGAGTAGTAAAACTAAAAACCTGACATCTGCTTAGAGCAGCACGATTAATCAGAGAGAGCAGTTATCATGTTTAGTCAAGTCACCTTTATTTATACAGCGTTTTTTACAATGCTAATCCTTTTAAAGCAGCTTCACAGTGTTAACCGAAAGATAATGCAACAGAATTTGATTCAGCTGTACAGCCGCTCTGGAGAAAATGGTAATGCTATCCAGCTCATTTCAATGATCATATAGCGTCAATGCCGGCAGATCAGTGATATACTTGAAATTTAGGTGTCCCCTACTGAGCAAGCCAAAAGCCAAAGGTGACTGTAAGGAACCAAAACTCCATCAGGGCCGGAATGGAGAGAGAACACCTTGGGAGAAATTTCAAGTATCATTATTTCTTACAATCATTCAAATAATCACAGAAGTACCAGGATAAAAGTAGCGATGGAAACATGGCATATTGTTTTGTTTAAATCTTTACTGTCATGTTAGGTCTGGAGTGATGAGCCGCGGAGGCGATGAGGGAGCCGTGAGTCGAGGTGACGGGCTGACAGGCCGAGGTGGAGACATGAGTCTGGAGGCCGGAGGTGGAGCCGGGAACTCAAGCCTAGTGAGGGGAAGCCGAAAAGTGGCCAAAGCAGAGCAGAAGAGCTGGATGGCAGGAGCAGGGCCAACGGATCCAGCGGACTGGCCTTGACCAGAGGAGAAGGGATCAGGACATCGGAAGGTATTAGAGGATGAAGGCGTCCAGACGGGACTGGAGAATCAACGGAGATCAATTTTTATATCAACTATGAATTGCATAATCTTGTGAATTGGTACGTTTCGTCAGGTCATGAAGAAATATAGAGCTGAGTATCGTCAGCATAACATGATCAGATGATAAGAGTAAATCATTTGTAACTCTGATGAGAGCAGTCTTACAGTCATTCAAATGATCACAGAAGTACTGGGATAAAAGTAAAAAGATATTTATTCAGTGTTGTCCACATTACAAAAGTTCACAATGCTGCTGCAGGTGAAATATAATAACACGTTTGGGCATTATTATATTAAAAAAGCTCAAAAGACTTCTGCGTTGTTGTCTGTGAACTAATCAAACAACAAAAGAAAACGAGAAAATTCACTCGCTATTCTAGACAGAATAACTTTAACTATATTTGTAATGTATAGCCTATATTTTGTTAATAAATTTCAGTGTTATTTTACATTTGATTACAGTTTCTGACCTGAATAAATTAAAGGGTTTATTTCAATCCTATCTTTGTTCAGTTCAGTAATTATTTGTGCAATCGCTCATTTGTTTATTTGTTCTTTTTTTATTACTGAATGTTTACTTGTCTTTAATAATGCTTGACATTTATATCAGTTAGGCTAGATGTTAAACACCATTATATGAATTTCATTATTTCATTATATGAAAAACTTACACAAAATTAGAAACTTAATTAAATAGGTTTAAGTAATAAAATGACTAAAACTGAAATAAAGCCAACATCAAATGACATAAAAAGCTGAAATTATGAAATAAAAAGTCAAATTGATGAGGTAACAAGTCTAATTTGATATTGAAAAGTCAAAATCACGTCAGTTAAAAGTATTTGATAAAAAAGTTTAAATGATGAGATTACAAAATCAAAATTATGACTAAGTCATAAATATGAGATTAAATTAATAAAATATTAGATAAAATATCATGCAAATGACTCACTAAGTCATAATTATTTGTCATAATTTATTTTTATTTTTTTGGTCATAATTATGAATTTCTATCCCATCATTTTGACTTTCTATTAAATTTTGACAATATATCTCATAATTATGACACTGTTGTTTACCTAAGCATGTTTTTTTTTCTTGTGCGGTGGAAATTGGCTTCTGTGAATATTTATAAATAAATAAATAATGACAATAGCACATAATAACATTAGCCTACTAAAACTAGAATTAAACTAAAAATGTAAAAATGAAAGTTAATTTGAAATATAAATAAAGTAAATATTAATATAAATATTTCTAAATAACACATAACAGCATGTTTGCACTTTTCTAAGCCAGCAATTAGATCAAACTCATGCTGGGTAACCAGCAGATAGATAGAATGAATTTTCGTTTTTTGTGTGAACAGTCCTTTAAAACAAAAAATACATGTGTAATGTCAGTGTGTAATGTAAAACGACAAGGACTGTGATAAACTTGCCTTCGATGAGTCTCTCCCAGTCTGCTGTAAAAGCGTCATCAAAAGCGGGTCATAATGACGCCCTGAGGCCCAACACCTGATGCTTAAACACGTCCGGCCACATCCATCCATCACAGCGCCTCTGAAATGTGACAGCCACACATTACATCATTAAATATTCATGAGCATAAACATGCAAATATTTTGCTCAGGCCTCTCCTTCAGCACAGTTAGTTTGATAATGTTAACGTTAATGTGACGGGTATGGGTTAACTAATTCATCAGCATGGACATTTCAATGAGACCACAAACGCTTTAAAAGGGGTGGTTGCATGCGATTTGACTTTTTTTTAACTTTATTTAGTGTGTAATGTCGCTGCTTGAGCATGAACAGTATCTGCAAAGTTACAGCGCTGAAAGTTCAATGCAAACGGAGATATTGTCTTTTAAAGTTACGGCAGTTTATTGCCTACAAAAGCGGCCGGTTTGGACTACAACGAGTTTCTTCCTGGGTTGGTGACATCATAAACCCTTGCTAGTCTCCACAGATGTGACTTCTGCCCGTAATGGGAAGGGCGTGGCGTTTCCATGACAACCTGTGCTTGGCACTTCAGCCAATAAAAATACAGGAAACTACATTTGGCCATCTGACCAATCTAAGACCATTGCGTTTTTCAGAGGGAGGGGCTTCATAGAAGCAGGAAGCAAACGAGCCATTCAAAGGACAGTACGTCCCCTACTGCTGATTGGCTAGTGTTTTGGCGCGCCATCATGAACAGATACGCCCCCTACTGCTGATTGGCTAGTGTTTTGGCGCTCCATCATGAACGGATACGTCCCCTACTGCTGATTGGCTAGTGTTTTGGCGCGCCATCATGAACAGATACGCCCCCTACTGCTGATTGGCTAGTGTTTTGGCGCTCCGTCATGAACGGATACGCCCCCTACTGCTGATTGGCTAGTGTTTTGGCGCTCCGTCATGAACGGATACGTCCCCTATTGCTGATTGGCTATTGTTTTGGCGCGCCGTCATGAACAGATACGCCCCCTACTGCTGATTGGCTTTTGTTTTGGCGCCGTCATGAACAGATACGCCCCCTACTGCTGATTGGCTAGTGTTTTGGCACTCCGTCATGAACGGATACGTCCCCTACTGCTGATTGGCTATTGTTTTGGCGCCGTCATGAACAGATACGCCCCCTACTGCTGATTGGCTAGTGTTTTGGCGAGCCGTCATGAACAGATACGCCCCCTACTGCTGATTGGCTAGTGTTTTGGCACTCCGTCATGAACAGATACGCCCCCTACTGCTGATTGGCTAGTGTTTTGGCGCCATCATGAACAGATACGCCCCCTACTGCTGATTGGCTAGTGTTTTGGCGCGCCGTCATGAACGGATACGTCCCCTACTGCTGATTGGCTAGTGTTTTGGCGCCATCATGAACAGATACACCCCCCACTGCTGATTGGCTAGTGTTTTGGCGCTCCGTCATGAACGGTACGCTCCCTACTGCTGATTGGCTAGTGTTTTGGCGCCGTCGTGAACGGATACGTCCCCTACTGCTGATTGGCTAGTGTTTTGGCGCCATCATGAACAGATACGCCCCCTACTGCTGATTGGCTAGTGTTTTGGCGCTCCGTCATGAACGGATACGCCCCCTACTGCTGATTGGCTAGTGTTTTGGCGCTCCGTCATGAACGGATACGTCCCCTATTGCTGATTGGCTATTGTTTTGGCGCGCCGTCATGAACAGATACGCCCCCTACTGCTGATTGGCTATTGTTTTGGCGCGCCTTCATGAACAGATACGCCCCCTACTGCTGATTTGCTATTGTTTTGGCACTCCGTCATGAACGGATACGCACCCTACTGCTGATTGGCTAGTGTTTTGGCACTCCGTCATGAACGGATACGCACCCTACTGCTGATTGGCTAGTGTTTTGGCACGCCGTCATGAACAGATACGCACCCTACTGCTGATTGGCTAGTGTTTTGGCACCATCAGGAACAGATACGCCCCCTACTGCTGATTGGCTAGTGTTTTGGCGCCGTCATGAACGGATACGTCCCCTTCTGCTGATTGGCTAGTGTTTTGGCGCCATCATGAACAGATACGCCCCCCACTGCTGATTGGCTAGTGTTTTGGCGCTCCGTCATGAACGGTACGCTCCCTACTGCTGATTGGCTAGTGTTTTGGCGCGCCGTCATGAACGGATACATCCCCTACTGCTGATTGGCTAGTGTTTTGGCGCCATCATGAACAGATACGCCCCCTACTGCTGATTGGCTAGTGTTTTGGCGCGCCGTCATGAACGGATACGTCCCCTACTGCTGATTGGATATTGTTTTGACGCTCCGTCATGAAGGGATACGTCCCCTACTGCTGATTGGCTAGTGTTTTTACGCTCCATCATGAACGGATACGTCCCCTACTGCTGATTGGCTATTGTTTTGGTGCTCCGTCATGAACAGATACGCCTTCTACTGCTGATTGGCTATTGTTTTGGCGCTCCGTCATGAAAGGATACGCCCCCCACTGCTGATTGGCTAGTGTTTTGGCGCTCTGTCATGAACGGATACGCCCCCTACTGCTGATTCCATTATGAATGGATACGCCCCCTACTGTAGATTGGCTATTGTTTTGGCGCTCCATTAAGAATGGATATGCCCCCTACTGCTGATTGGCTAGTGTTTTGGCACTCCGTCATGAACGGATACGCCCCCTACTGCTGATTGGCCATTGTTTTGGCACTCCGTCATGAACGGATACGTCCCCTACTGCTGATTGGCTATTGTTTTGGCGCTCTGTCATGAAAGGATACGCCCCCCACTGCTGATTGGCTAGTGTTTTGGCGCTCTGTCATGAACGGATACGCCCCCTACTGCTGATTCCATTATGAATCGATACACCCCCTACTGTAGATTGGCTATTGTTTTGGCGCTCCATTAAGAATGGATATGCCCCCTACTGCTGATTGGCTAGTGTTTTGGCACTCCGTCATGAACGGATACGCCCCCTACTGCTGATTGGCCATTGTTTTGGCACTCCGTCATGAACGGATACGTCCCCTACTGCTAATTGGCCATTGTTTTGGCACTCCGTCATGAACGGATACGCCCCCTACTGCTGATTGGCCATTGTTTTGGCACTCCGTCATGAACGGATACGTCCCCTACTGCTGATTGGCCATTGTTTTGGCACTCCGTCATGAACGGATACGTCCCCTACTGCTGATTGGCCATTGTTTTGGCACTCCGTCATGAACGGATACGCCCCCTACTGCTGATTGGCTAGTGTTTTGGCACTCCGTCATGAACGGATACGCCCCCTACTGCTGATTGGCTAGTGTTTTGGCACTCCGTCATGAACGGATACGCCCCTTACTGCTGATTGGCTAGTGTTTTGGCACTCCGTCATGAACGGATACGCCCCCTACTGCTGATTGGCCATTGTTTTGGCGCTCCATTAAGAATGGATATGCCCCCTACTGCTGATTGGCTAGTGTTTTGGCACTCCGTCATGAACGGATACGCCCCCTACTGCTGATTGGCCATTGTTTTGGCACTCCGTCATGAACGGATACGTCCCCTACTGCTGATTGGCCATTGTTTTGGCACTCCGTCATGAACGGATACGCCCCCTACTGCTGATTGGCCATTGTTTTGGCACTCCGTCATGAACGGATACGCCCCCTACTGCTGATTGGCCATTGTTTTGGCACTCCGTCATGAACGGATACGTCCCCTACTGCTGATTGGCCATTGTTTTGGCACTCCGTCATGAACGGATACGCCCCCTACTGCTGATTGGCCATTGTTTTGGCACTCCGTCATGAACGGATACGTCCCCTACTGCTGATTGGCCATTGTTTTGGCACTCCGTCATGAACGGATACGTCCCCTACTGCTGATTGGCCATTGTTTTGGCACTCCGTCATGAACGGATACGCCCCCTACTGCTGATTGGCCATTGTTTTGGCACTCCGTCATGAACGGATACGTCCCCTACTGCTGATTGGCCATTGTTTTGGCACTCCGTCATGAACGGATACGTCCCCTACTGCTGATTGGCCATTGTTTTGGCACTCCGTCATGAACGGATACGCCCCCTACTGCTGATTGGCTAGTGTTTTGGCGCTCCGTCATGAACGGATACAATGTTTTGGTATTTGCTGTTTGTCTTACGTAAAATAATAAAAAATCTTTTTTTCAAGGAATGTTTTTTTGAAACTGTAGACAAAGAAAAAAAAATCATTTGATACATCATGCTTTTATGGATTAAATATGTGTGAATATGGAGGTCACACAGAGTTTCTCTCCAAACACAGATGAAAAGAAGTCAGTGGAGATGAATGTTGTTTCTGACAGAACAGAAAGGGCTGTAATGTGACTAGATACAAATGGTGCAGGCCTGCCAGCATATCAATGCCGCATTAGAATTGCGTTTATAATGGGATATTGAGTCCAGTATTGACCTGTTAATAATGGCGATGAATGGGGTCACGACAAACTCATTATTGCTGTCAGGAAGATCTAGTTAACACACTTCTGAGCGCTACTAAAGCATGGAGATTTAGAGAGCAAAATGAATGCAAGCTATTTTAATCTGGCTGTAGACCATTTTCCGTCGTGGTATTTTACACCAACCAGTGGATCAGACAATGAAACTAATTTTAAAGCACATTTGAAACTTAACACAAAAGTTTAAGTGTGGATTTAAAAAAAAACACTTTTACAGTTTAACTTAAACAAAAGTTGACAAACTAGAAAGTACCAAGGAATTTAATGCCGAGATATTATTTATATATATATATATATATATATATATATATATATATATATATATATATATATATATATATATATATATATATATATATATATATATATATATATATATATATATATATATATATAAATAATATATAAATAAAACACACACACATATATTTTTTATTTATTCTGTTTTAATTTTGTTTGTTTTTATTTATTATCTTAATTTTTTTAAATCTTGCTCTATTTTATATTAAAATTGTTGTATTTGTTGTTAATTATTTTTTTTTGTTGTTTATCTTTTATTTTATTTGTATTGTTATCTTATTTTTATTTTGTAATTGCATTTTATATTTTCATTTTATTATTTTGATTTAAATTTGGATTTTTTTATATTTTTGTTAATTATTTTATAAAATTATAAAAATAATTTTATAAAATTATATAAAATAATTTTTTGTTATGGATTTTTATTGTATTTTAATGTTGTTTATTTTTATTCTATTTTATTCTATTCTGTTTTGTTATTTATTTAAATGTTCATTTTTAAATCACCTCCTATTTTATATTTTCATTTCGTTCATTTTTGTTAAATATTTTATTTTTATGTTATTTTCTTATTTACTTTTTACTTTCTTATTCTTGTTATTTTACTTTGTTTTTTTCTAGTCTATTTTTTATTGTAATTTTCACTTCATTTCTCATTCCTGTTGCACTGTGCCATTCCCCCAACCCTACCCCCAAATTAATGCAAATATATAATTTAAAGAAAAAAAATGTGGCAAACTACATGCCCATTTTGTTGAGGTTGTATTGGGACGTGTTTGAAATCAGATACTGAAGTCTGTTAATTCCTCACTCTGGAATAAAGTTGGGAAAGCTTTGGTATGACGGATCTCAGAGGCTTGGGAAAAGTAAAGGAGGCCTTAATAATTTATGATAGTCTCAGCTTTTCAAAAGTACTCAAGCGAGTCCCGTTTCCCCTGACATTTAATTTGTCTGAAAATCAGAGAGCGTGCAAGTCTGATTATCTCCACGACCCCATCCTCCACAAATCTGTGCTTTCACCATCACTGAACATCTGAAACACTGTCAATATCACAAGCCACATCCCATCAGAGAATAATGACGCATCTGATCAGGCTGTGTTTGCATACGAGCGCCTGGACGCTGTTGAACTGCATGATGCAGATAAATGATTTAACCGTGACAAACATAGCCTTGTGTGGTAAGGCAAAGACATTAACATGGTGTTAAAAGCATTATTTTCTTTGATTTCTAAATACTTAAATGTCATTTAATGCATGTGGGTCATTGTATATATCAAAATAGGCCTACCATGATAAAGCCGTTGTACTTTTTTAAAGGAATATATTGTTAGTTAAAATAGACGACTGGGTCAGAGCATCTCCAAAACTGCAGCTCTTGTGGGCTGTTCCCGGTCTGCAGTGGTCAGTATCTATCAAAAGTGCTTCAAGGAAGGAACAGTGGAGAACCGGCCACAGGGTCATGGGCGGCCAAGGCTCATTGATGCACGTGGGGAGCGAAGGCTGGCCCGTGTGGTCCGATCAAACAGACGAGCAACTGGAGCTCAAACTGCTCAAGACGTTAATGCTGGTTCTGATAGAAAGGTGTCAGAATACACAGAGCATCTCAGTTTGTTGCGAATGGGGCTGCAAACCAGTCAGGGTGCCCATGCTGACCCCTGACACCGCCGAAAGCACCAACAGCGTCACATGAGCATCAGAACTGGACCACGGAGCAATGGAAGAAGGAGGCCTGGTCTGATGAATCACGGTTTCTTTTACATCACGTGGATGGCCGGGAACACATGGCACCAGGATGCACTATGGGAAGAAGGCGAGCCGGCGGAGGCAGTGTGATGCTTTGGGCAATGTTCTGCTGGGAAACCTTGGGTCCTCCGTCCATGTGGATGTTACTTTGACACGCTCCACCTACCTGAGCATTGTTGCAGACCATGTTCAGCCTTTCATGGAAACGGTATTCCCTGGTGGCTGTGGCTCTTCCAGCAGGATAATGCTCCTGACACAAAGCACAAATGCTTCAGGAATGGTTTGAGGAGCACAATGAGTTTGAAGTGTTGACTTGGCCTCCAAATTCCCCAGATCTCAATCCAATCGAGCATCTGTGGGATGTGCTGAACAAACAAGTCCAATCCATGGAGGCCCCACCTCGCAACTTATAGGACTTAAAGGATCTGCTGCTAACATCTTGTTCCCAGATACCACAGCACACCTTCATTGGTCTAGTGGAGTCCATGCATCGATGGGTCAGGGCTGTTTTGGCAACAAAAGGGGGACCAATACAATATTAGGTCATAATGTTATGCCTGATTGGTGTATATACTGTAGTGTATTTCAGTTGGGTCATTTAATGACATCCTCTGATATACTGCTCTACGTGTGAGCGGGAGAGTATAAATGATTTGTGCAGTCTGTCAGAGAACCAAAAGTATGAAATATACGCTATAGATCTCATTATTTTAGGTTCTACCTTGAGCAGATATCAGGCCCGAATGATACATGCATTTTTGCTGAATGATACGAGGGTCGTTTAGGATGCATTTGATTGTAAATGAGTCGTGAAATGGAAATTGTGGTGTTTAATGTAGTATATAGAGTAAAGGCAGTGGGTGTGTGTTGAACTTTGACCTGAGACTGAATGACATTGAGCTTGATATGGTGCGAAAGCAATGACTGACTCAACAGCGCCTCCAAGCGGTGACATTGTGTCATTGTGCAGAGAAAAGCATCCAGGTGTGAGGCCATTGAATGAATAAATAATCCTTGGATGCGTAGCGCCATTAAATAGACAAAGCAATTGCTTCAGAATAAATAATTCCTCTGCAAAATAGATCTCGTGTTGTTGCCCCGTGCACGTCTGGCAGATTGAAAAAAGGGAAATGAGTTGGAGAAGAAAATGAGTAACACTATAGAACCACTGAAGAATACTTAGATGTTTGATTCCTGCAAATGTGACATCCTACAATTTCCTGATGATCGTGGTGATGGTTTTGATAATAGTGAGGATGATGATGATAATAATTGTGCCAATGATGGTGGTGATGACAATGTTAATGATGATGACAATGTCGATGTTATGCTGATGATGGTGGTTGTGAGGAAGATGATGGTAATGTGATGTTATGAGGAAGATGATGGTAATGTGATATTATGATGGAGATGATGATGGTAATGTGATGTTATGATGGAGATGATGATGGTAATGTGATGTTAGAGGAAGATGATGGTAATGTGATGTTATGATGGAGATGATGATGGTAATGTGATGTTATGATGGAGATGATGGTAATGTCATGTTATGATGGAGATGATGATGGTAATGTGATGTAATGAGGAAGATGATGGTAATGTGATGTTATGAGGAAGATGATGGTAATGTGATGTTATGAGGAAGATGATGATGGTAATGTGATGTTATGAGAAAGATGATGGTAATGTGATGTTATGATGGAGATGATGGTAATGTGATGTTATGATGGAGATGATGGTAATGTCATGTTATGAGGAAGATGATGATGGTAATGTGATGTTATGAGAAAGATGATGGTAATGTCATGTTATGAGGAAGATGATGATGGTAATGTGATGTTATGAGGAAGATGATGATGGTAATGTGATGTTATGAGGAAGATGATGGTAATGTGATGTTATGATGGAGATGATGATGGTAATGTGATGTTAGAGGATGATGATGGTAATGTGATGTTATGAGGAAGATGATGGTAATGTGATGTTAGAGGAAGATGATGGTAATGTGATGTTATGAGGAAGATGATGGTAATGTAACGTTAGAGGAAGATGATGGTAATGTGATGTTATGAGGAAGAGGATGAATGGTAATGTGATGTTATGAGGAAGATGATGATGGTAATGTGATTTTAGAGGAAGATGATGGTAATGTGATGTTATGATGGACATGATGATGGTAATGTGATGTTATGAGGAAGATGATGATGGTAATGTGATGTTATGATGGAGATGATGATGGTAATGTGATGTTATGAGGAAGATGATGATGGTAATGTGATGTTAGAGGAAGAAGATGGTAATGTGATGTTATGATGGAGATGGTAATGTGATGTTATGATGGAGATGATGGTAATGTGATGTTATGAGGAAGATGATGATGGTAATGTGATGTTATAAGGAAGATGATGGTAATGTGATGTTAGAGGAAGACGATGATGGTAATGTGATGTTATGAGGAAGATGATGGTAATGTGATGTTATGAGGAAGATGATGATGGTAATGTGATGTTATGATGGAGATGATGATGGTAATGTGATGTTATGATGGAGATGATGGTAATGTGATGTTATGATGAAGATGATGATGGTAATGTGATGTTATGATGGAGATGATGATGGTAATGTGATGTTATGATGGAGATGATGGTAATGTGATGTTAGAGGAAGATGATGATGGTAATGTGATGTTATGAGGATGATGATGATGGTAATGTGATGTTATGAGGAAGAGGATGATGGTAATGTGATGTTATGAGGAAGAGGATGGTAATGTGATGTTATGATGGAGATGATGATGGTAATGTGATGTTATGAGGAAGATGATGATGGTAATGTGATGTTATGATGGAGATTATGGTAATGTGATGTTATGATGGAAATGATGATGGTAATGTGATTTTATAATGGAGATGATGATGGTGATGTTGTGTGATGTTATGAGGAAGATGATGGTAATGTGATGTTAGAGGAAGATGATGATGGTGATGTTATGAGGAAAATGATGGTAATGTGATGTTAGAGGAAGCTGATGATGGTAATGTGATGTTATGAGGAAGATGATGGTAATGTGATGTTAGAGGAAGATGATGATGGTGATGTTATGAGGAAGATGATGGTAATGTGATGTTAGAGGAAGATGATGGTGATGTTATGAGGAAGATGATGATGGTAATGTGATGTTAGAGGAAGATGATGATGATTATGATGGTAATGTGATGTTAGAGGAAGATGATGGTGATGTTATGAGGAAGAGGATGATGGTAATGTGATGTTATGAGGAAGATGATGATGGTAATGTGATGTTATGAGGAAGAGGATGATGGTAATGTGAGGTTATGAGGAAGATGATGATGGTAATGTGAGGTAATGAGGAAGAGGATGATGGTAATATGATGTTATGAGGAAGAGGATGATGGTAATGTGATGTTATGAGGAGGATGATGATGGTAATGTGATGCTATGAGGAAGATGATGATGGTAATGTGATGTTATGAGGAAGATGATGATGGTAATGTGATGTTATGAGGAAGAGGATGATGGTAATGTGATGTTATGAGGAAGAGGATGATGGTAATGTGATGTTATGAGGAAGAGGATGATGGTAATGTGATGTTATGAGGAAGATGATGATGGTAATGTGATGTTATGAGGAAGATGATGATGGTAATGTGATGTTATGAGGAAGATGATGATGGAAATGTGATGTTATGAGGAAGAGGATGATGGCAATAATGCTGAATGCTATGTTGAAGGTGGTGATGATGATGATGGTGATAATGTGATGATGATAATGCTGCTGATATGGCAATGGTAGTCATGGTGATGGTGGTAATCATCTGATGAAGATGATGGCCATGATGATAATGATGGTTGTTATGGTGATGGTGGTAACAGTGTTGTCGTGGTTTAGATGGTGGTCATGAAGTTGATAGCAGTGATGATGATAATGTGATAGTGAGTTTATTAGTGATGTTATGGTGGCTGATGATGTGATGGTATCATAGTGGTAATGATGGAGCAGCTTGTCAATCTCACACCAGCATAGTGTCTGGAGCAGTGGGCGTAAAGGTAACCTTCCTCAGCTACTGTACATCGAGAGAGAGAGAGAAAGAGAAAGAGAGAGAGAGAGAGAGAGAGAGAGAGAGAGAGAGACTCAGTCTCACCTCTGTGGGATGAAGGTGTCTAGAGACTTCAGGTCAGAGGTCAGATGTTTCACAAGACAAATGCTCATCTCAAACATGATTTATCAGCAAACGCGACTTATTGTTTACCGGCAGTCCGTGTTATTTCTGTCTCTGGAGGCGTCCGTCTGTATTAAACTCCTCCATCAGCAGGATCTGCTCAGGTCTTCTGCAGAGGTGAAAACAGCACCGGCCCTCATAACCGCAAATTAAAACCCAGAGGAAAATGCAAATTAGCCATTAGTCAGCACAGAGAAATTAGCATTGTGAGGTTTATTAATGTTCAAGATCAGTTTTAATGAGGGCAATTATTTGCACCTGCAGGTTAATCATTCGCCGATTAAATCAACCTGACTCTGGTCTTATTGGCCTGTGAGATCACATGGTTATATATATAAACCACAAATAAGGGCAAGTTTAAACTCCTGCCAGATGAGTTTGATTAGAGCGCCATCTGCAGGCCACAAGTGTGTTTCGTTTCACAGGCGTAATATTCGTTTCAAAGGCTGCTTACACAGTATATACTATTTTGTAAAAAGCTTAAATATATAAATACAAATAGGTTTATCCTCATGCAAATTCCACATTAAATTTAAACCATTATAATGATCTTATAGAAGACAATTCAGAGCAGTTACAGCATTTTGTCAGACGTTACAAAAGATGAAAGAGTGATTTTAGGTCAAAGGGTTTATTTAAGTTGTCAGAACAAAGACAATCCATCAGTATGATTGACAGGTGATAATCATAAACATCATCATCATCATCATCATCCCTTCTGCTGCTGAAACTATAAATCAGTGCTCCACAAACACACTACAACCTTAAAACTTCAAACCTTTACAACTATAAAACACTGACACTGGAATTCAAAACATAATTCTTGAGTCAATTCAATTCGGATTTTATTCATACTTAATTTTAAGTCTACACTCGTTCATTGTGCTGCAGGCCACTCTTTAAAGTGGTTTTATAAAGTAAACAGGAAAACTAATTATGCAACAAACAAAAAAAAGCCCTATTACAAAAATATCGCTATTGTACAACCACATAAACACAAATCACACCCACCGAAGCACTTGAGGAATTGTCCCAGACAACTCCACCTCCAAAATCATATACAATTGTCATACAATCAGACACACACACACACACGCAACTAGTACTCATACACATATGATTTACACAGCGACGTCTCCGTCCAAACAGACAAAAAACACATTCAACCAAAAGACAAAAGCTGCCTTCAGAAAACAGAACAAGGCAAATCTACATGCAAAAGGTCAATCTGCATTAAATTATACACGTTATAAGATGAAGAGCTTATCAAACAGTGTCCTTGTGAACTTCAGAGCCCTTTAAAATCAAAGCTACTCTAGCAAAATGCATTTATATATTCCACTAAAATGAAATTATATCATTACAATCCTTTCATATGACTATATATATATACTTCGTCTGACGTACTGTAGCTAATAGCACAGTTTAAGTGGAATTACGACTATCATTTATAGACATGGACTAGAGGGAATAAACAAAAACAAGAACATAGTGCTTTTTTTTTTAAATATCAAGATTAATATTTAAGATGAGGCTGGAAAGTATATGCATTTTTAACACATGCAATGGAAAAACAACAAATAATAAGACAAGTGAATTCCCAGGGGACTATATATATATATATATATATATATATATATATATATATATATATATATAAAATAAATGGGCATTTACTGTACCAGGATCAGATTTGAATGCAAATAAATACAGAACGTCTCCTGTAACAATAAAAACACACACACGAGGCTTTAAAAGACGCAGAACTCATAAACCCGAGAGAATCGGTGACATGATGAACGCTCGTAAGGAACACGTGAATAGAATTACAAATGAAACATTGATATCACGTAAAGTTAATTTTCTGTAAATCCTCTCGGTCACCACGCGAGCGATGACGGATTGATTATCGTGCAGCATGCATAACCAACCCATGCGACATAACCCGAGCCTAAATACATACGGTAACTAGCACGTAAATCACTCACCTGAGAAATAAAGTCCACGAAACCTGTCAGTTTATATTCAAACTCTATCCAGTACGACATCCTCAAACCTTCACGACGACATTAGATGCACAATAAACTCAAATAAACATGAAACCAAAGAGATTAAAGGTGACTCGTTTCTATTAATAAATTAAATGGCGGCGCTCTGAGGCTTCCCGAGCTAATCTGGATTCGAAAGTGAAGCGATGTGGAAGTGGTTTCCTGTTCACACTCGGATCCGTGTGTCAGAACTCCAGAGGGCCGAGGTCGCTGAAGTCGCAGTCGAACAGCTCGCTGACGCCCTCGTGGTCCTCCAGGCCGAAGTGATAATCCTGGCTGTGCGGCGGGGAAATGGAGATGAAGCCGTCCAGCGGGAGGCCGATGGCATCCGCCGCGCCGCCCCGCTCCAGCAGGAAGTCAGACGAGCCCAAAGGAGACAAGTCGAAATCCGGCATCTCGCAAATGCCAGAAAACGAGTCCAGAAACGACTCTGAAATTATGAAATGATTCAAGAAACGGGACATTAAAATCATGGGGAGAAACGTTATTTTGGATTGTTTATCACAAGCGTGAATTATTAATTGTTATTATATTGTATTTATTTGTATGTTTTTCAAATCAAAATATACATTTGTGTGTGTGTGTGTGTGTGTGTGCGCATGCGCATGTTTTTATGACATATGAGGAGACAAATGTGTATAATGACATGGGTATGACACAGGTATTACAGGAGAGGGTGAAATATGAGGACATCACCCATGTCCCCACTTTACAAAAGGCGTATAAATCATACAGGAGGAGTTTTTATGAGAAAGTAAAAATGCTGAATGTTTCCTGTGATGGGTAGGTTTAGGGGCAGTGTGTGTGCGTGTGTGTGTCGTGATGGGTAGTTTTAGGAGCAGGGGCAGTGTAGGGGGATAGAAAATACGGTTTGTACGGTATAAAAACCATTACATCTATGGAATGTCCCCACATTTCACAAAAACAAACATTTGTGTGTGTGTGTGTGTGTGTGTGTGTGTAAAATTAATGTAAAATATAAATCACAAACATTACATTTGGATTTAACATTTATGACTCAAATTTGTATTTCCAATTTCATTTATATTTAATATTTTAAAATATCTTTAAAATTTGAAAATTTGCAATTTACATTTAAAATGATTTAACATAAATATATAATGTCAAATCAAAATGTAAATCACAATATATTAGATTAGATTTACATTCATGCCTAAAGATGTACATATCACACTTATATTTAATATTTTAAAATACCTTTAATATGTACATTTGTATTTTACATTTAAAATTATTTAACAAATATTATATTTGGATTAATCGCATTCAACTTTTATGCATAAACATATACATTTAATGTCAAACTTATATTTAATATTTTAAAATACCTTTAATATGTAAATTTGGAAAATAATTTCACATAAATGTACACAATAAATTTGAATATAAGTCACACATTTTATATTTGTATTAAACATTTATATGATTAAGAAGAACTTTTAATATATTTAAAACATGTATTTTAAATACATTTTAAAATACCTTTAATATTTATATTAAACTTTACATGTTGAGATGTACATTTAGATTCCCTCTAAAAACATACATCATAAAATGTTTAAAAATGATACACTTGGAAAATATAACACAAATACAGTAAATCAGGCAAAATAGTTTTTTGCTGTGCTAAAGTGACAAACAAGACAACGATTTTAATAACTTAATTAAGATGCAATCCCGTTTAAACGATCATATTTACCCGAGTCTGCGGCCAAGGGCAGAGGGGAGGAGCTGGGGGCCGGCGTTGATGATGTCACTTCCTGCGAGATGAAATCCGTCTGCGGAGGGCTCTGACTGGACGATTTGGCTGGACTACAATCGGTGACGGGACTACAGACCCCAGAACTGTCCTCGGGACACAGAAACACGTCGATTGGGCCTTTGGAGCTCTTCAGAGAAATCTGGTAACCCTGAAATACACACACAGGATGAATAACACACACACAGACACATTCAGGAGTGCAGAAATGTAGCGTCAATTATAGCTCTGTGATTTATATCAATAAAATAGCTTAGAAACTAAAACGTTCAAAATTATCCCGATTATCAATATTATCATGGTTTTGTCCAAATAAGATTAAAGTGTTTAAAAAGAACAGATGCGCACACTTAAAACATTTCAAAAAGTTTTATATGTTTTATATAAGTTTTATATTAACAAACAACAAATAAAAGTAAAAGCGTTATAGGCCCCATTTACACTGCATGGTTCAAGTGACCCAATTCTGATTTTTTCCTCTCATGTGGCACAGATCTAGCCTAGAAATCTAGACGCACCCTAGCGGCAGCAAATTTAATCTGCCGGCAAGTGTCGTCCAGGAACTCTCAATACCCTTCTGAGCTGTATTCCTCTCAATCTGGACAGGCCAATCACATCGTGTATAGAGTCGGTGGGCGGGGCCATAATGACGACGGCCGAGTTGCGTTTGCGTGCTTCTAGTAAACACAGAAACTGGCGAACGGCGGCGGTCTTTCGAATCAGCTTTGACCGCGACTCTGGAAGACTTGGAGTTAAGCTTTTCTCTGAGAAAAGAACAAAGAACGGCACTGAAGTCATTCTTAAAAAGGGAAGATGTGTTCTGAGTTTAGCCGACCGGATACGGCGAATGTTTAATCTGTCAACAAGCTCTGCTTCACCTTCGTTGCTCTGGTTGGTTCAGCACATGTAAACCCCAGATCGGTTTAGATAACGTCTCATGTAAACAGTCCACTGGATATTTCAATCAGAATTATTTTAATCGGAATGACAAAAAAAGTGTGCATGTAAACGTGGCTAGTGTCTAAAAGCTGATATGTGACAAGGTGTACAGAAAACAAGCTGAAAAAAAACAGAACCAAAACCCCAACATGTTTTATAAGCTGTTGACCCCAAAAAAACCTGTTTAAAGACATAAAAGTGCATACATGCACTAACAGAGACAGAGCGCAGCATGTTATATATCACTGCAGAGGAGGTGGTTAAAATCTCTCCAGGGCGAGACGACCTCTACTAGCCCATCACAACTATCCTTCTCAGTCTCTTCAGTCAATAAAAACACTGGCCATACTCTTTATATTGCCTCATAATTTGATAACGGTTGGTTTGCAAAAACTCATGTGCTGTTTATGATGCTGCTATACAAATTTTCTTAATATATTTGTAATATATGTGGCAAAATAGATATAAAATTGACTACGACCACTGGAGGGGAAAGTAATCAGCGACAGGAAATATTATATATAAAACTGACATATGATGATATTTGACAACATGTTTACTGCACACGTAGGCATACTGAGGGTCAGGATCCTAAAAGTTACTCATTCTTCCTGCTGAAGCTTCATGTCCTATTGCCTGTATCCACTATTGTCTCCTTAAAGTAAACGCTCGTTTTTTTGGGCAGCTTATAAAAACGTAGTTATGTTTTTATTTTGTGGGTTGTTTGCTGTACACCTTGTCACATATCAGCGTTTAGACATTGTTCTGTTTTTTTGTAAAAAGTCCGAAATGACAAAGAGGCCGCCTCACGCAATGCAAAGTCAATGGAGAGCATGAAAAGCAATTTCGTGACTTGTTCTTGAACGTGTCAAAATCCCCGTCTTTGCGACTGTCCTCGTAAACCTACTCATTTGTGTCTTAAATAAATGGTAATAGTTTAAGATAAAGCATGTGTAGTATAAGGCTTTATGAGATCCCAGTAGGCTATAATGAGGTCTTAAAGGTATAGTTCACCCTAAAATGAAAAATATATCATCATTTACTCACCAATTCATTGGTAAAGGGATATGTAGCATAACATAAGTGCTACTACTAAGAGTGCAATGTCAATACAGCCTGATTGAAATTTTGCATAAGCTTAATTTATTTTGTCTAAAGACTATACATAAAAAAGCTACTAAAATTATGTTGGTAACGGCAGTTTGACTAGAAGTAATGACTAAAACTAGACTAAAACTATGAAAGACAAAATGACTAAAATGTGACTAAGACTAATAAGCATTTTCGTCTGAAGATTAAGACTAAATCAAAAATGGCTGCCAAAATTAACACAGATAGCAGCACCTTTCCTTTTGCATGTCCTGCAGACAGGGTGACATTACTCGATTCAATTTCTCTCAGGACTTTTGTTAAAGCCAGAATATGACCACACCTCAGATTTGGTCCTTTTAGTTGGCTGAAAAAGAGCTGTCGCTGCTTTTCACCATTTCTTCTGATTCAAAAAACAATGTTAAGTTAACGTCTGTGTCAGACTGATGCTGGCTGGACAGGTTTTACCAAGAGTTTTAAGTCCCAATAATCAAACATTGTTTTTAATGAGAATTACATTTTAAACGATAATATTAACCGTCAGTAAATTTTATTGTGGTTTATCGTGAAAACGGCGATCAACCCTATCTCAGCTTGAGGTTCAGGCTTATTCGACTCGACTTTAGTACACACACTTCATATACTGTATATACACAAAGTTTTAAAAGCAATAGTAGTCTATAACACATCCTCATGTACACAAATAAATCAAGTGTGTGTGTTGGCTCACCTCAGTGGGTTCGGACACCTGCATCTGCGTCTCTGGGGGAGCTCGAATCACCATGATGATCTGCTCCGGAGGGTTGACCGTCTCACGCAGGTCCTGGCATCTAACGTACCCAAGCTTGACTTTGTGTTAAAGATCACAATATCCACAAATTAAACATGGTAGCCTTCTTGAGATGCTCATTTTCCGCTCCGAGACCCAATATCAGCTCCAAAACTACTCACAGTTAATAATAATAATAACAACAATACCTTTTATTGAAAGGCGCCTATCAGAACACTCAAGGACACCGTACAAACAAGATATAAAATAAACAAGATATAAAGTATGAAGCAAACAAAACAACTTACACGTCAATAATTCAATGATATCATTAAAAGCTAATCTAAACAGATGTGTTTTTATCTGAACTTTAAATTGGGAAATTGAATCCAATTGTCGAATTTCCACCCAAACCCATGAGGAAAGACTACAATAAAGAGCTAAAGGACCCGATGAGAAGATCAGGCTCTCCTCTGAAGGATATTTCTTGTTGTGCGTGTCCTCTGTGAGGAGCCGTAGCTGTAAGCTGCATTTGTTAATGAGCTCGTCGAGTTTCTCCTCGGCCTCCGTCAGCTCGGACACTTCCCTCTGCAGCTCCTGAAACCTGGCCACGGTCGCCCCGTCGATACGATTGCCCCTGAGGACACACCAAACATCACACATCAATCAATCAATCAGCTTTATTTATATAGCGCTTTTACAATGACGATAGTTTCAAAGCAGCTTCACAGTGTTAAACCAAGGGGGTAATCTAGCACTCGGAAAGCGTTCCTCCCATAAGGGCGGCCATTGCTAACCAAGCCATCACCTGGTGTTAGCATCCCATTGACTCCCATTCATTTTTGAGTCACTTTGACAGTGAATAACTTTACATCTGAGACGTTTAAAGACTCCATTTGTCCATTGTTTATTTCTAAAGAAACACGACAATGCATAAAAGGCTCCGTTACCTTGTATCTTACACTATCGCCCCGTAGAAGCAGTTTTTGTAAAAATAGGCTAGCGATTGCGTCATAACCAACGCGACTGTCGCACAGTTGAGAAATTACCGTATAGACCTGAGGAGACGCTCAGAAGCAATCTTTTACTGTCTATGAGACAGTCGGGGGGACGTGGAGACATAAAGTCTGATTAAGTCAAGGGAGAAGAATGGGGAGAAGCCCATAGTGAGCCAAAAGCAACGGGACAAAACATTTAAACAACATTACTCAGATTTCACTTTCTACAACTACTAGAAGACCTACAGCTGTCCGACAGGAGGCTCACGTCACATCTACGTCGTCAAGCTCAGTCTGAGCCGGCGCAGTTCGCTCAGCCATCAGGAAGTGAGTGCCTCTGATTGACTTCATTTTCCGCCGTTGAAGTCAATGGGATCGCTCTGTCCATTTCTTTTACTGTCTATGTGTTAAACAGGACAATATTGCAACAAAATTAGATTGGGCTGTACAGTCGTTCTGGAGAAAACCGTGTTATGTTATCAGCTCATTTTAATTTATTATATAGCGACAATGTTGGCAGATCAGTTTCATAGTTTATAGAATTAAATAAGCCCTAATTTAATTAATTTTATTTGTATGTTTAGTTGAATAACTCTAATCATATTTTTATTGTCCCCAACTGAGCAAGCCAACCCAAAGGCGACAGTGGTAAAGGAACCAAAACTCCATCAGGGCATGATGGAGAAAAATAAACCTTGGGAGAAACCAGACTCAGCCGGGGTGCCAGTTCTCTGGCCTATTAACACACCGTGTAAGATTATTATTCTGTCCACCTTACAGGTCAGAAATCATATTAGATTGTAATATTCAAAATTTCTGGGTATCACACAAGAGACGGGCTTATTGAGGATGGAGCGTCGATTACACAAGAGTATGAATATTTGAAGCATCGAAGTCGTCGCACCCGAGACGGGTTTATTGAGGATGACGTGCCGGTGAAGCAAATTCAGAAGAGATACCAATTGATTGACACATGCAAATAAACAACCACAAAGTCAGATGTGAATAAAACAGTAACGCTCTAAAGAACCTACAGCCACTGAATGTTGTTCTTGGACTTCTTGGAGATCAGGTGAATTCCCTCCAGGACGTTGGTGATGTCGTAGATGCGCCGTTTCTGGACGTCCAGCACCTGAGAGGCCCAGTTTAGGTCCACCACGCCGTCTGGAGACTGAGCCAGAAGATCCAGGAAGCGTTTGGTGGTCAGATTCAGAGACGTGTCGTAGCGGGATTTCTCCGTGGCCAGTTTAGGGACTGAAACAAAAGCAGATTCCATATTAAAAACAGTTTTTCACTGCAATGTAGCAGGGCCGTAACCAACGTAGACATTGAGGAGGTCCCCGCCAAATTATTAAATGGCCAAATTGTCCCCCCTAATATGTGATAATTTTGATGCTGATCTGCTGTACTCCATTATACACTCTTCCTTGTGTTTGTTGCAAGGAAGGCAAAATGTTAAATTGTTAGGTTGGTCAGCCTCAGTGGTCTAAAAGTGCCTGTCACTGTCAGAAGGAAAGAGATGGCCAATCAAATCAAAGAAGGCTGGGCTTAAGCCCAAAGTATACTTCACTTTTAACATGTACGTGAGGGTCAGCATACAATACACGACGGGAATTTCGTCATCAGAAGAGTACGCGATGTGCAACGCCGGATTTTTGTAACCCAGGTCGCACATGCATACCTAAAGGTTTAGTTAACTCAAAAACTACAATTCTGTCATTAATTCCTCACCCTCATGTTGTTCTAAACCCGTAAGACCTTCGTTGATCTTCAGAACACAAATGAAGATCTTTTGATTAAATCCGAGAGCGTCCTGTCCCTCCATAGACAGCTATTTAATAAACACTTTCAAGACCCAGAAAGGTAGAAAAGACATTGTTAAAATAGTCTGTGTGACTCCAGTGGTTCAGGCTTAATGTTATGAAGCCACGAGAATACTTTTGTGCTCAAAAACAAACAAAAATAACAACTTTAGCTGCAATAGCTGCACTATTTACAACGGAAACTGCAGGAGACGTGTGCAGGCTACAGCAAAATTGTTGAATAGTCATTATCTTTGTTTGTTTTTGTGCACAAAAGTACTCTCGTGGCTTCATAACATTAAGGTTATGAAGATTTAATATGATTAAATCATCATATTAGAATGATTTCTGAAGGATCATGTGACACTGAAGACTAGAGTAATGATGCTGAAATGATCACAGGAATACATTTTACTGCATATATTCAAACAGAAAACAGCCATTTTAAATAGTAAAATATATCACAATATGCCAGTTTTTCCTGTGTAAATAAATGTGGTCTTGGTGAGTACAACAGACTTGTGTATCTATTAATGTTCACCAGTTTGACAAGCGTCCATACCTCTGGGTGGTGCGGGTGTAGCCGGAGGTGCAGGTCCATGTGAAGCAGATCGGGAGGTGCAAATGTACTGGTGATCACTGTCTAAATCCAACTTCCTCTTTACCTAAAGTCAAAAGGCACAGAGACATGTGTCCTAAAACAATAAGGTGACTTTAATGACAAAGTGAAACCTGCACACCAGTAATTATGCTGAAGGTGATCAGGAACCACTCCTTCTAAAATGTAAAGGGTTAGTTCACCTAAAAATGAAAATTCTCTCAATAATTACTTACCTTCATGTCGTTCAACACCCTTAAAACCGCTGTTCATCTTCACACACAGATGAAGATATTAGTGTTGAAATCCGATGGCTCAGAAAGGCCTTCATTGACACTGATGTCATTTCCTCTCTCAAGACCCATAAAGGCACTAAAGACGGCGTTACAAAGCCCATCTCACTACAGCGGCTCTACGATCATTTTATGAAGTGATGAGGATAGTTTTTGTGCATAAAAAATGTAATAACTTATATAGTGATGGGCCGGTTTCAAAACAAAGATTTGAACGGTTATGAATCAGCGAATTGATTCAAAATTCGGACTGATACACTGATTCATAACCGTTCAAATCTTTGTTTTGAAACCGGCCCATCACTATATAAGTTGTTATTACATTTTTTATGCACAAAAACTATCCTCAACACTTCATACAATGATTGTACAGCCGCTGTAGTGAGATGGGCTTTGTAGCGACGTCTTTAGTGCCTTTATGGGTCTTGAGAGAGGAAATGACATTGGTGTCAATGAAGGCTTTTCTGAGCCATCGGATTTCAACACTAATATCTTCATCTGTGTGTGAAGATGAACGGAGGTCTGACGGGTGTCGAATGACATGAAGCTAAGTAATTAATGAGAGAATTTTCATTTTTGGGTGAACTAACCCTTTAAACCTTTGAACATTTGGGTCAAAACTGTAACCTTTGAGTGACATCATGGAATGGAATTTCCAAATGTGAACATTCCAAAATGGAATGCTGAGGTGGAACCCAAAGGCTACAGACCCACTAAAAAGGCTGGAGTCGTACCGGCGGTCGGCCCAGAGCCGGTCTCCTGTGGTCCTGGAGGGTCGTGGTGGCGGTGGTGGTGTGATGTGGGGTGGCAAAAAGCAGGATGTCCCCCGCTGCAGTGCTGGCCGTGGCTGTGCCGGGCGTGGAGATGATGACGATTTGATGATCTTCACTAAGATCAATGCTGCCATTGTTCAAGAGAGACTCAAAATCAGCCAGCAGGTCCTCCGAGGTCTGACCCGAGATAAAACTCTCAGACATATCGTGCTAGAACAGCAGGGGTTACTTGGTCTCTGGGTGTATTCTCAATCCTGACGGTGGCCTTCAGCGCATGGGAACGGGTTGCTTTTCAAATTGCATGCACGAGAGAAGGTACAGGAGTCAGTGGAGTTGGGAAAACCATGTTCTGACAGGTTTCAGAGCAGTGCACAATGAAAAGCATGTTAAACACAGGCCTTGTCTGAACATATGGGTGAGACTCCCAGACCACAGCAGGGCCAGAATGTAGGTCAACTTCAGTGTGCAAAACAAAAAGAGCAACTTTACATCAGTAAAAGTCAAGGATAAGACCATGCATGTTATTAATAAACATTTTAGATGTGTTTCACATGCGTGATGAGCTTAGATTTGACAATCCTTTGTTTTAAGGAAGTGCTTTTGAAAATGGCAGCAAAGCATTATAAATAAACAACATCACATACAAATTGATTATGATACAAATTCAACTTTTAAAGTGCATAAAACATAAAGTCATCAAGTATAGTCCTCTAACGATTGATGTTTTCAAGAGAAACAGAGTTTGTTCTCACGTGAGCATTGGTAAACGTGTTATAAAGTTGTAATTAAAATGCTAGATGAAGTAAATATAAAAGTATAACCCGATCCGGATGCCGTACAAAGCCAAAGCCCGGTTTCTTTTCTCATCTGACACTTTAATCCACAATATGCTTCGCTTTTGTCCTTTTTAGTGACTCCATCCAGGAAGTATTGTCATGAAAGTTCAAATAATACCCAGATGTTCGCTTATTTCATGCATAAATCCATTGATACAGAGGGAAGGTGCGGTCCGACAGTCCCTGCGCGCGACGCGGCCGGAATCGCTTCTGTTGTTGTTGTTTTCTTTTTGTGTTCCAGCTGATCGGAACCTGCTCTAAGCTTTACGCGCCAAATCTTTTTTGCCGCGAAACTGGCACGTGCCAGCATGCCGCGCATTGATTGGCTGAGAAGTTGCGTCCTTCGCGCCTCGCGTCAGCGTTCCCAGGCCGCTGATTGGCTGGAGAGGCCGTCACTCAACGAGTTTCTTTATCTTCGGGTTATTTTGTTTTAAAAAATAAAAGATGATTGAATGGAAAACTACTTTAGGATTCATTTATTTTTTTTATTTTTTATACGAGTAATGGATAAACAACGTCGTTATGAAAATAACTAAGATCAGTTAGATATGTCATTATTTGTATATTTATAGGCTAGAAATAAAGAACCATATTGATTGTCCTCTATAAGCTTCTGTTTATTAAAGCTTGTTGTTCCTAACGAATTTGTTGTGAAATGTATTAGTCTATGTGATCTAATCAGCTTTAATTTCATATCAAATCCCAATTTTTTCCCCCTTTTTTTTACTCAAATGAGAAAGTTGCATTAGACTATTTAAATCTATAATATATTACGCCTTTATTTTACTGCATGTTTATTTAAAGTTCATTAAAGCTTTAATTTCACCGCAAATGCTAAATTCCTTTATGTAGCCTATAAAAATATCGACATCTTAGGCACAAAGTACTAAGCTTTGTTTGACGTCAAATCAAAATATAATATATATTTAATTGACAAATTATAGTGTGCGGTTATGAATATTTAAAAACATAAAATGGCAATGACAGGAATGAACTTATCTATCTAGTCAAATCGATTAATCGTAATTAATAATCACATTTAACATAAATGTTTGTAAATCTGTATTTTATATATATAGGCAATTTCAGGAATGAATCTATCTACACACACACACTTATACACTCTCTCTCTCTCTCTCTCTGTATATCTATCTATCTATCTATCTATCTATCTATCTATCTATCTATCTAGTAAACTTTCTGCTCAGTGAATGATTGTAATATTGTAATAAACCCCGCCCACCGCTGGCGTTATGCACAGGAGCTACAAGATGGCGCAGGCAATATTTGAGGTTCTGGAAGGTATTAATGCACTTTATTTACAATCCTCCAGCATATGCTCTCGCTATAATGTATTATTTTGTGTTTGCGGTGAGAATGCATGCGCGCGCGAGACGAACAGTCCACAGAAACACATTTTACACAGTTGTTTCGGTTCATGGAAATGTCATTGTGCTTGAATAGCACCCGGATATATGTTTTTTAAATATATAAATAATATTAGCGCAAGCTCGCAGTCAGTTTGATGTTTTGACTCTAATGTGTCTGAGGTGAGGTTGAGGAGGGAGGAAGAGCGATTGGAATAACAGCCTCGTGCCGCGGATCATGGCGGAGGGAGACAGACACGTCAGTGGAAAAGCCACAAAACACTGAACTCTTATGCTCAGTGGGGAAATGATTCATTTTGATTTTAATCCATTAAGACTTGGCATAAGTAGTTATATTTGTGTCCACATTTTACTGTTTTTGTGTTACAGATGTTTTGTTTATTTCCCTAAACCGATAGTACTTGGTTGTATGACAGAATGAAGTGGTCATATGATTCAATGATAATCTTTTAAATTATTGGTTTATACACACACACACACACACACACACACACACACAAACACACACACTACTGCCATCGAAAAATGTGTGTGTGCGTGTGTGTGTACATATACACACATTAAATCAATGAATCATGATTCAATCACATCTAATATAAAAGTTTGTAAATGTATGTGTTTGTATGCATACACCGATGAGGCATAACATTATGATCATCTTATTATATTTTGTTAGTCAGCCTTTACTCCCCATGTGCATCAATGAGCCTTGGCTGCCCATGACCCTAGCCATCACAACTTGGCCCTCGTCAAGCTCGGTCAAATCCTTACGCTTTCCAATTTTTCCTGCTTCTAACACATCAACTTTGAGGACAAAATGTTCACTCTGCCTAATATATCCCATCCACTAACAGGAGCCGTGATGAAGAGATCATCAGTGTTATTCGCTTTACCTGTCAGTGGTCATACTCTTATGCCTGATTGGTGCATATATACTGTATAAACATACATACATACATACATACACACACATAAATTTATAACTTATGTTGGATGCGATTATTGTGATTAATCGATTTGACAGAACTTATATAATAAAATAAAACAATAATTAAATAAAAAATAATTAATATAAAAATCAAATAATAATAGTAATACTAATAATACAAATTAAATAAAAATAAAAATATAATACAAAATATTTTGTGAAATATTGATTTGAGTTTCAATAATCATAATTAATAATTAGGCTTGCTGCCATAGCCGGTTTTGACGGTGCTCAGATACATCGATTACATCACTTGTCTACCGTGGCAACGACCCCACTCCCCCACAGCTGTTTTAATTTTTTTTTTATAGTAATAAAAATAATTTATTTCAATTAAAGACCTTACACTACAATTATAAACTGAACATGCCTAATCAATACAGCAGCAGGATTCAGATTTCACCTCACTTCGCCCATGACTGAAGACGATGCAGAACATTTGTTTTCAAAGCGAAAAGTAAAAGTGCCTGTTTAAACATGTTTGTCATTTTGTATTGTTTAAAAAAAAAATATTTAAGGTCCACTATTTTGTATTTTTGCAGTAAAATATCCAAAAACCACTAGGCTGGTGTTATACATTTTGTTCAATTGTGTACCTACAATATTTCAAATGTATCCCAAAAATATCCTAACTATTTGTAATTTGTGAGAAAATTGCTATTTAAACTAAGGACCGGGACGTTTCAGCATAGGTTTTGAGGAGGTCGCCTGTCAATTGCGTCATGAATGAATGAGGCATTTATATAGCGCGTTCATGTACTACTGTACACCCAAAACACTTTACACTCATGACAGGAATCTCTCCTCAACCACCACCAGTGTTCAGCATCCACTTGGATGATGCGACTGCAGCCACAGTACAACGGCGCCAGTGCGCTCAACACACCGAGAGGGTGATAGAGCCAATTCAGTGGATGGGGATTATTAGGAGGCCATGATTGGTAAGGGCCAATGGAGGGAATTTGGCCAGGACACCGGGGTTACACCCCTACTCTTTACGAGAAGTGCCATGGGATTTTTAATGACCACAGAGAGTCAGGACCTCGGTTTAACGTCTCATCTGAAGGACGATGCTCTTTGACAGTGTAGTGTCCCCATCGCTACACTGGGGTGTTAGGACCCACAGACCACAGGGTGAGCGCCCCCTGCTGGCCTCACTAACACCTCTACCAGCAGCTCCTGGTTTTCCCAGTTGGTCTCCCATCCAGCTACTGACCAGGCTCAACCCTGCTTAGCTTCAGTGGGAAACCAGTCTTGGGCTACAGGGTGATATGGCTGCTGGTCATATCTGCGTTACCCTCGGTTTCAGGTTTTATTTGGCAGGAGCGCTTTACTCTTAGCAGTGTGAACCAGTGAACGCATGTAGTAACGTCATAATTTTAAACACACTTAAATGTATCTAATATGATAAACAGAGCTGCTTTACCTCATAATCATAACCGGAAGAGCGGATCAGTGCAGGCGTCCGACGAATGTGTCCCGTCCTGTCATAATAAAAGTCCCGGTGTTCGCGAGGCGGGTATTTCTTTAACAATCGCTCCAACGGCCGTGCTCAGCTCCTCAACACTCGGTCCTGCTCTGCTTCACTACAGTAACGTTAATAACCGCATGCATGAACGTGATTTCTGCCCGAGTCCTATTTTCCACCAGCTGTGATCTGTGATTGTCCCAAGATACTGCGCTCACACTTGGCATCACCAAACTACGCATTTGTTCTGAATAGGCGCCCTCCAGTGGACGGAAAGTTGCATAGTGCACCTTTAAGAATAATAATGAACCCACCATTCAAGATACTGCAGCCCCCGAATTGCCGCCAATTCTAAAGTGAAAGTAAAATGCGCACGAGCGTTTCCAGTCCATTCCTTTGGAAGCTCAATTTTTTATATGGATAATTGAAAACACTCGCTCTGCTCCGCACCGTTACGAATGCCCGTGTGCATTTTACTTTCGCATTTCGATTTAGTGATTTAAAAGCGAGGTGCAAAAGAGGGAAAGCTCTGACGACACCCCCTCCCGGTGATAATGGTATTACCGGTGTTGGCACCACTGGGAATATTTCCGTCACATCCCTAATCATAATATATCCAAAGGAAGTGACTAACAGACAGATAACTATCACAGATCCGTAGGAACCCAGTGTTTGAGAAACAGTTTAGTGTCATTATACACAAATATCTGCATAATGCTGCGTTTGACCAATCAGAATCAAGTCAGGCAATAACTTATTATCAACACTATATATAACTCAAGTATCAGTGCTCAAATGGATTTTGAACTGGCCAGATTGACAGGTAGTGAGTGGTTGTTTTGTTGAATAATTGATAGATTAATTTAAGCAATATTTGTCCCGTTTAAGGCATGGACAATCAGACGGTGCTCAACGTCCAGTCACTGTTGGACAGTCAAGGTGGTGTTTTGGATCCGGGCACACAAAATGTCTCAGGAACGACAATCCAGCCAATGGGTGAGACTTATTCATGCATTTATACGATTAAATATGTAGTATATATAACCTTAAAAGTGTGCATTTGTATCAGTGTTATTTATATACTATTATAGTATGCATTAATATGAATTCGCTTTTATTTTTATATATTTTACACGAAGTAATTTTATGCATTTTTGTCATTCTATTTATTAAAATTTTAACTTTTCAAATTTTATTTCGGTCAGTCTTTCAGTTTTTTTAATTTAGTAATATTCATATTTGATTGCAGCTTTATATTTACCTAAAACAATTAATCATTTTTAAAGTTTTAGTTAACAATAACACATAGTATTAAGTTTTAGTAATTTTGTTATGCTTTTTTATATTTTTATATACTTATACTTAACTGTCATTTATTTTTATTTCAGTTTTAGTAATTGTAGTACTTCTTTATTTCAGTTTTAAGTTAATATCTATAATATTTATATCTACTTTATTTCAGCTTTATTTTAATTACGTAAAAGGATTAATTGTAGTTTTGGTTAATAACACTTATTTATAAATACAAATTAATGATTTTAAATTTCAGTTTTCATTTTAATACAAGTTTAAGTTTTAGCAGTTATGTGCTTTTGTCATTTTTATTTTGTTGCACCTCAGCTTACACTGCAAAAAATGCTTTTGTAACTTAGTATTTTTGTCTTGTTTCTAGTCCAAATATCTAAAAATACTTACATTAAGAAACATTTACTAGACAAGTAAAAATTATTGCCTTGTTTTGGGAAAAAATAACTCAAAATTAAGCGAGTTTTTGGTTAAAATAAGCAAAATAATCTGCAAATGGGGTAAAATAATATTGTTTTAATATTATTTTGCTCACCCCACTGGCAGATTATTTTGCTTATTTTAACCAAAAACTTAGTTATTTTTTCCCAAAACAAGACAATTACTTTTGCTTGTCTAGTAAAAACTTCTTGTTTTAAGAATTTGTAGATGTTTGGACTAGAAACAAGACAAAAATACTAAGTTACAAAAGCATTTTTTGCAGTGTAAGCCGAAGTGCAACATTATTACTAAAACTTAAACTTGTATTAAAAAGAAAACTGAAAATTTAAATCATTAATATGCATTTAAACTGATTTGTGTATATATAGTAATTATGCACTTCTGAATGCTTTTTCACACTCTTTTGAAAAATTCTTCTGAATGTTTTTTCACACTCTCATTCTTGTATGTCACGTGGTCCGCAGATGATGATGACGTCTTTCTGTGTGGGAAATGTAAGAAGCAGTTCAACTCTTTACCGGCGTTCATGACTCACAAGCGTGAGCAGTGTCAGTCCAACACACCGTCACTGGCCACCGTCTCTCTGGCCTCCAATAACGCCTACACCTCCGTCCCGTCCATCAGCACCGGACCGCAGCTGTCCGGGAACAGACAGGTACACACACCTGCTGAAGCACCACCACGAGACCAAATAATCAATATATCACTCAATATATGTACATCGTTTTTTGTGATGCAATATATCGCCCATTATGTTTACATGATAATGAATATCACCAACATTTTACTCCATTGTGCTGGCATCTTGTATGTTTTCCGTGATGGAAAGTGTTTTTCGGGCAGCTCCTTCACACACAGTGAAACTGTCAACAAAATGGAGATAAGACTGCTGCGTATATATACACCTCTTTTGTTGATTAGCTGAGCACTCTCCACCTGTGTCAGTTATCTGAACTCTGAGCTCCTCCTGAACCTCGTTTAATAAAAACATCATATCGTTTAGCGCAATTATCAAACTTAATTTAAACAAAAAAAAGGAATTAAAAATCATATTCGAGCTGCCTCAACTTTGTCCATTTTTAAGTCTACTCTTAAAATGTATTACTTCGCTCATGCATGTAATATTCCGTAACTTGCTATGCAATGATCTGTTATTTTAATGCACTTCATCCATTACATTATGTGTTTTATTGATTGTCTTATTGTTTGTAATCTCGTGCAGCACTTTGGTAGACTTCGGTTGTTTTAAATGTGCTATATAAATAAGCATTGTATTGTTTTGTATTATATCTGGGACGATATATCGCAAACCAAAAAGTAGTTATCATGACAGGACTACACATTTCTCATGTTTATTTGGCTTGTATGTTTGTGTGTTCCTCAAGGTGTCAACGTACATCACTGTGCCACAGTCTCCGCTCACACACACGCTGGTCCAGGGCAACGTGCTGGTCAGTGACGAGGTTCTGATGTCGGCGATATCAGCGTTCAACTCTCTGGATCAGCCAATGGCGGCCATGCAGGGATCCGCACAGGTAAACACTGAGTGATGGCTTAAGTCGGCATGAAACGGAAGACGCGCTAGTCTTTTCTTCTCTATTGTGACGTACACAGCTCAGGCATAACATTATGATCACCTTCCGAATATTGTGTTGGTCCCCCTTTTGTGATGTGGTATCTGGCACCAAGATGTTAGCAGCAGATCCTCTAAGTCCTGTAACTTGTGAGGTGGGGCCTCCATGGATTGGACTTGCTTGTTCAGCACATCCCAAAGATGCTCGATTGGATTGAGATCTGGGGAATCTGGAGGCCAAGTCAATACCTCAAACTCCTCAAAACCATTCCTGAACCATTTGCACTTTGTAGCAGGAGCATTCTCCGGCTGGAAGAGCCACAGCCAGCAGGGAATACCGTTTCCTGTATTACGAATACCAGGAATAACATCCACATGGATGGCAGGACCCAAGGTTTCCCAGCAGAACATTGCCCAAAGCATCACACTGCCTCCGCTGGCTCGCCTTCTTCCCATAGTGCATCCTGGGGCCATGTGTTCACCAGGTAAGCAACGCACACGCACCCGGCCATCCACATGATGTAAAAGAAAACGTGATTCATCAGACCAGGCCACCTTCTTCCATTGCTCTGTGGTTCAGTTCTGATGCTCACGTGCCACTGTTGGTGCTTTCGGCAGGGTCAGGGGTCAGCATGGGCACTCTGACTGGTCTGGATTAACTTCTGGAGCAGTTTGAGCTCCAGTAGCTCGTCTGTTGGATCGGACCACACGGGCCAGCCTTCGCTCCCCACGTGCATCAATGAGCCTTGGCCGCCCATGACCCTGTGGCCAGTTCGCCGCTGTTCCTTCCTTGGAGCACTTTTGATAGATACTGACCACTGCAGACCGGGAACACCCCACAAGAGCTGCAGTTTTGGAGATGCTCTGACCCAGTCGTCTAGCCATCACAATTTGGCCCTCGTCAAACTCGCTCAAATCCTTACGCTTGCCCATTTTTTCCTGCTTCAAACACATCAACTTGGAGGAAAAAATGTCACTTGCTGCCTAATATATCCCCACCCACTAACAGGTGCCGTGATGAAGAGATCATCATTATTCGCTTCATCGGTCATAATGTTTTGCCTGATCGGTGTGTATCCGAGGGAAACAGCTTCTCAAACAAGACAAAATGGTGTTTTTCAGAGCAATCTCAGCATGCACGCAGGAACATCGTACCTCCAGCACCATCATCAGCCACCACAGCCCCTCCCTCAAACACAGGCCACGCCCCTTTCCTCACAGGTGCCCTCCAGCCACAGTAATTCGGTGGTGCAGGTGTACAGCACACTGCCCTCTATGGCCGGCGGCGGGACTGCAGAGGTGCCTGCTCTGGGGCTTCAGTCGTTTCAGTCCATTCAGGTACAGCGCTGTCGATTCATTCACACGCTCACAAATGAAATGCTAATATCATATATTTCAATTCTGTTTAATGATTGAATACTATTTTCAATAGTTTACGTGTTAGTTAACAATAACAGCACAGCTAATAGTGTTTGTTTTTTATTTCTATTTAGCTTAAATTATTTAGTTTTGGTAATTTTAGCACTTTAAAATTATTTGCTAATTTTTTGTTTTATATTTTTATTAGCTGTATTACAATTATAACCATTTTCAAACATTTTAATTTTAGTTAATACAAAAAAAAAAACACTGGCTGAAAAGAAAAGTGTGCCTTTGTTAAAAATGAAATTTGCCTTTAGTATATATTTATTAGTGCTGTCAAATCGATTAATCGTATCTAACTTAATCGTTTGTAAAAAAAAAAAAATTGTAACGTATGATCCACTGGAGAGGCGAGGTTTTGAACCCAATTCCAGTTTCTTTTATTAAAGCTTTACATCTGAGGTCACTAATAGGCGGACCGCGGTCCGGATCCGGACCCAGCCGCCGTTCTGTCCGGACCCGGACCAATAACCCATAAATTATTGAAAATTATTTACTTTTGATGGAGCGTTTCTATTTTAATCCGCGCAGGTTTTCTAGCATCTATGGTAGCCTACTGGTTTAGCGCGGCCCAGGAAACTCACAGACCAATAGTATGCGTTGTAAATCATGTCACGTGATGCTACTCGAGTCAGACAGCGAGACACACACATGCACAGGGAGAGACGAGACGAAAGAGAGACAACGTTTCACATGGCGTGCTCTAAAAAAAGGAAAGTGGACAGCGAAAACAGAGCTTTTAATCATGAATGGACAGATTCTTACATGTTCATTCTTCCCACGGGCAGTTCCAAACCGGTATCTCAAATGTTCAGAGACTGTCGTGATTATTAAAAGCGGCAATGTGAAGCGCCACTAGCACAAATCTTTGGACCAAACATACCCACTTAAATCAGCACTGAGGGCACAGAAAATAAACGATCTAAAAGCCCAATATGATCGATCCAGCAGAATCCTAACACATTCATTCACTGCCCAACAACGTGCTAACGAATGTTACCTTAAAGTTGCTTGGATTTTGGGCAAACATAAAAAAACATTTACTGATGGAGGGGTTGTCAAGGAGTGCATGAGTGCGGTAGCTGAAACCTTATTTGAGGGAAAACAAAAAGAAGACGTGTGTAAAAATCAAGCAAATATGAAAAGAGAAGTAGAAAGAGAAAAGGTGTTAAAGCTGTTCAATTGTTAATGTGTTGAAATTTTTTATTTTGAAAATGTGTTTAAACTTAAGATGTGAAAGAGAGTTAACTAAAAAGTAAAAAGGAAACTCAATCTATACTTTTTATTTAATTTTTCTAAAAATTAAGCACTTTATTTTGAGATGCACTCTGTTGTGTTTTATTTATTTATAATTTATTTTTAAATGCAGCCTTTATTTTATTTAAATTGATCATTTATTATTAGAGTACTTATTTCCCTACAGCTCAATAAATAAACAGACAATAAATATTGTTGAAATATTATTAAATTTACTTTCATTTTATTTGACAGTCGTCTCTTGACTAGGCTACTTACATATTTTCATACAGCTACTAGGCTGTGGCACTGAATGATAACACAAGTTAGTCATTGTGATGTTGCGGACCTTTGGTTGCTGATTTTTTTTCTAACTGGACCTCTTAGAATTTTAATTGAATACCCCTGCTTTACATAAATCCAAACATAAAAAAAGACTTGGCAAAATAAACAGAAGACTTGACTTAAAGGGGGGGTGAAATGCTGTTTCATGCATACTGATCTTTTTACACTGTTAAAGACTTGGAATCCCATACTAAACATAGACAAAGTTTCAAAAGTTAAGGTGGACGTTTGATGGGAGTATTTCTTTGTCAAAAATACTACTTCCGGTTAGTCATAAGTTTCGGCAAGTTTTTTGAGATCATGCGTCCCCTTTGACGTTAATGGGGGCGGAATTTCCTTGTATGGGCCGTACAGACAATTCTACCGGAAGCGCGTGAGAGAGAGAGAGAGAGAGAGAGAGAGAGAGAGAGAGAGAGAGAGAGAGAGAGAGAGGGGGAGAGAGCGAAAGCAACAGCCTACGCCCATCAAAGCGCTGGCTTGTAGGATGCTGGACAGGTGATGTGCACATAATGTCACCAAAAAAGTGCGTTTTTGGTTGCCAGACCAAGACAGTCCTGCACAGATTCCCCAAAACCCCGCGTTAAGGCAACAGTGGATGTAATTTGCTTTTCCGGATCAGCAACTGAGTTGCGCGAATGTTTATATCTGTTCGCTGCATTTCGGTGCCGACTGTTTCATAAACAAGGCCCAGCTCGACGCCGGCTTTTCCCAATCGCCTAATGCTGAAGGATGGAGCAGTCCCAACGTTAGAAGGGTGAGTGAGACTGCTTCAAATGTCTGTGTTTTTTTAGTCCGCTTACTGTCTACACAAACCACGCGTAAACACACAAACACACGTGCACAACTGCACTTCCCACATGTACACCTTCAAAGACAAAAATACGACGATATAATTCAAGTATAAATATGTAAATAACACAAGCCGCTAAGCATATTATATAGTTAGTGTATAACTTGTACCACATAGAGACGTCCTGCTCTAGTCGTTTTTGCTGCTGCTCCTGTTCAACTGCAGCCTCTGGGTCTGATTCCGGATCATAGATGTATGGCTGTATCTGATTAAAAGCCATATTTTTATTTTGAATAAAGTTTTTTTCCCGCTGTTAGGGATGACACAGCTTTACTACGCACTCGACTCAACACAATAGCAGCGAGCACACGTCATTATTTAGCTCCGCTCACACGACACGCCCCCACCCGCTCGGCTTTTTTCGGAAAGACTCGGAACAGCGCATCTTTCTTATATAATTATTAAAAAAATAAAGACTTTTCGGAGATATGAAGGATGCAATACTACTCTATAGGTACTCAAGATTGACATGACACTGACTGAAACTGAGTGTTTCACCCCCCCTTTAACTAAACTTGACTTGACTTGACTTGACTTGACTTGACTTGACTTGACTGAAACCTTAAACACTCACCAAACACGGGTTACAACATCAATAACTGACAAAGATACATGGCAAACATGAGGGCTTAAATACACAAGGGCTAATGACAAGACAAGGGACACCTATGAACAATCATCAACCCATAAACCAATGACAACATGACACAAGAACACGAGGCAGGAACACATGAGGGCATTGAGTCACATGACCAGGGAAGACATGACAAAACCAGGAAGTGCATGACATGACAGTGAACATGAAAACCTTAAAACATGAAACCAACACCAAAACACCTTGTAACAAAAATAAAATACATGCGCGTGCGTGCGTGTGTGTGCACTTATATATTTATATACTACACACACACACACACATGTATTTGGTATATATATATATATATATATATATATATATATATATATATATATATATATATATATATATATATATATATATATATTAGGGGTTTAACGGTACACGTACTCATACCGAATCGTTTCGGTACAGGGCTTTCGGATCGGTGCACGTGAACAGTTAACAGTTTGCTTGTTTTAGGCGCAGAGCTCACTTCAACCCAAGTTCCCACACAAGCATGAAGTATTTAGTCCATTTTATCACAAAATTTAAACGATAAATGCCTTTTTGATGCTTTTTAATGTGATGTGACTGATCAGGCGCGTTAGTTCAAACTGCATAGCGCACAAGTGAACGCGATCATCTCTTCCTAAAGAACAAACATGAATTAATATCTCTTAAGGTATGTTGAGGACACATTACAATTCACTGAAATGTATCATATGTTGTATAATCGCTCAATCTGTGTTTCAACCGAGTAAAGACAAAACAGCTTGAGAACAATGTCCCGAAGTATCACTCACATTTACCTCAGGCAAGTCATTCAGTGTCCACAGCTGTTAGTTCACTAGAGAAACGAACTCTTAAACTAAATATTTCCACTATATTAGCCTATATTTTCATTATATTAGCCTGTATATTCATTATATTCTACTTAACCTGTTAGTGATGTCTTTTTTATTTAATGTATGTTTAAATAAATCTGTCATGATTTGACAACCGTGTCGCCTATAAATGATTATATTTCAACAACGAATTGGAGAAGAAAAAAAAATAGATTTAGGAGTTAATGCAAAAACCTTAGGTGAAGCCTAAGGCAGTATATATAATGAATATATATATATATATATACACACACACACACTACTATATATTCACATGTATATATGTATATATATATATATATATATATATATATATATATATATATATATATATATATATATATATATATATATATATATATATATATATAGTACGAGTCAAAAGTTTGTAAACATTACTATTTTTATTAGCCTGAAAATCAAACTCACCATTGACAGCTCAGTCCGAGGGGCGGATAAACGGTTGTCTTTCAAACTCCCTCTGCACGCGATAGGATAGCGCTACACCAACCAGAGCAATGAAGGTGAAGCAGAGCTTGTTGATAGATTAAACAATCGCCGTATCCGGTCGGCTAAACTCAGAACACATCTTCCCTTCTTAAGAATGACTTCAGTGCCGTTCTTTGTTCTTTTCTCAGAGAAAAGCTTAAAGGGGGGGTGAAACACTCAGTTTCAGTCAATCTCATGTCAATCTTGAGTACCTATAGAGTAGTATTGCATCCTTTATATCTCTGAAAAGTCTTTAGTTTTATTATATTTATAAAAGAAATACAGGCTGTACTGAGTCTTTCCGGAAAAAAACGAGCGCCTGGAGGCGTATCGTGTGGGCGGAGCTAAAGAATGACGAGCGCAAAGCGGTGACGTCCTCAAGCGTGGAGAAACCCATCGCTATCTCAGCTAATACATATATGATCCAGAATCATTCGGAGGCTGAAATAAATTGAACAGGAGAAACAGCAACAGCAGGACGTCCGTCTCTGTGGTATGGACTGTATTTAGTGGCCTGTCAACATTTGTGTGTGTTTACTCGCAGTTTATGAGGACATGATTCGGTTTTAAACGGTTTTGCACGTCAGACTAGTGTAACGTTATACAGAGAACAACAATAGAGTAACCGTTAGCGCATTTGAATGACGAAGCACGCGATCGTGTCGTTTACTGATGTTTACTCACGCGACGAGCCGACAGCACAGACATCTGAAGCAGTTTTACTCACCGGCTGCTTCCAAAGCAGGACCGAACTTTATCGCTGGGACCGCTCCGTCAAAAACACACTTCTTTGGTATGATTTGGTGAAGTCCTGTGACAGCAGTGACCGTGGAGATCCTTGATGTTGTGACGCTTCCCGTCATTTCTGCGTTCAAATCGGTTCAAATGCAGCGCTGCCTTCCCGGAATGCTGTGCTGAAGCGTTGAAGTCGCTCGACGTCACTCATAGGAATAAAGTGGAGCGCGGTGCGGACTATAACCGACATAAGTGTTCACGGACGAGTGGATCTGCACCTGAGCGAGTGTTAATGGGCGTGCATTTCCTCTCTCGCTCTAGTCACACGCGCGCGCACCCTACCGGGAGAAGAGCCCATACGGCCCATACAAGGACCTTCCGCTCTATTAACGTCAAGCCGACCCATACTCGAAAAAAACTCTCTGAAACTTGTGAGAAACCGGAAGGAGTATTTTTAACACAGAAATACTCCATCAAACGTCCAACATTAGTGTTGTAAACTTTGTCTATGTTTAGGATGGGAATCCAAGTCTTTAACAGTGTAGAAAGCTCAGTGTGCATGAAACAGCATTCTTTTTTTTCAGAATTCAGAATTCAGAATTTTTTAAAATGTTTTTTAAATAAAATCAATTAATTTAATTAAAAATACAGAATAAAAACAGCAACATTGTGAAATTGAGATGACTGAACATTTAATCACCTGATGTGCCAGGTCCCCAGTCAGTGTGTGGAGGGCCAGGTGTTCAGCGCCGCTCCGGTTTACAGCCCGGGAAAACAGACCGCCAAAAACAAGAGCTGCACCATCAGCGGAAACCTCTCCGAGCTGGCCGAATATGACAAGGTTATCATCCCTAAGAGAGCCAGAACCTCCAAGAAAACACAGGATGGTATTTCACACCGTTTATACATCATCTACACCTGCATAAATATATGTATTTCAATAAATAAGTACTGTTCAAAGTGTTTTTTATTCAGCAAGGATGCATTAAATTGATCAAAAGTGACAGTATTGACATTTATAATATTGGTAGAGATGTCAAATAAATGCTAATATTAATCAGAATTAGTCATATGAGAATGATTAGTGATGGATCATGATGATACATTTTGCTTTGATCACAGGAATAAATTACACTTTACTATATATTCACATAGAAAACAGATGTTTTAAACTGTTATAATATTTCACAATATTACTTTATTTTTGATCAATTAAATGCAGCTTTGGTGAGCAGAAGAGTTCAAAAACGTTCTCTAAGCAAACTTCGGAAATGTGTGCTGTAAATACTGCTTAATTTAGAGGTAAAGACAACCTTATTTTGTTTCAGCAGGCCAAACCAAAGGAAAAGCCCAGAAGCTCAAGTGCAATTACTGTGACAAAGTGTTTACCAAGAACTTTGACCTCCAACAGCACATTAGAAGGTAAATGAGAAGATCTATGATATAAACGACACAAAATGCAGATGTTTTGATGCAAAAAAAACCTGCCTAAATGTGAAAAGATACACCCATAATGACACTCTCCACATCCTCTCTGCAGTCACACGGGCGAAAAGCCGTTTCAGTGTATCGTGTGCGGCCGTGCCTTTGCTCAGAAGTCTAATGTGAAGAAACACATGCAGACGCACAAGGTTTGGCCCACGGGAGTTCACAGCACCGCCTCCAGGATGCCCATCACCGTCCGCGTGCTTCCTCTCAACAGTCACGAAAACACACAGCAGACGGATGAAGAGGAGCACGAGCAAGGTGAGATAATACGAGTCTGTCCATGTTAAAGTCGGCATTTAACCGTTTTCTTCTCTATTGTGACGTATATTTGAGTAAAACAACTTCTCGAACTAGAATAAATTTAGGGCGGGGCTTGTGGACTGGATTGGGTGGTTATAAAAATTAAAGGGAGGTCAGGATTGAATCATAAGCTTGTGAATCACAATTTTAGTAGTCACATAACCGAGACCGATAAGCGAGTAAACGCATCTGCCCTAGTAAGCACTTGCTGAGCTGCCGTTTGAACTTTGAAGTGAGTAGCACGGTTTCGTTTTCTGCAGAAAATACAGTTTGAATTTCAGAATAAATGCATTTACCAAGATAAATTATGTAGAGGTCATTTCATAAGTATGCAGATAATTGGCCAAAATCTGAGATTTAATTGCGATTAATTGGCCAAAGTCTAAGATTTAATTACGATTAATTCTCAAAGTTCAAAATTAAATTATGATTAATCGTTTAAAGTCTGAGATTTAATTGTGTTTAATTGCTCAATGACAACGATATCACAGAGATTAATCATTCAAAGTCTGAGATTGAATTGTGATTAATCCGTCAAAGTCTAAGATTTAATTGTGATTAATTGCTCAAAGTCCAAGATTTAACTATGGTTAATCGCTTAAAGTCTGAGACTTATCAAGTCAGCGATTAATCACTGGAGCCTGAGATTAGTCGCTCAAGTCTGTGATTAGTCACTAGAGTCAGCGATTAGTCACTAGAGTTAGCGATTAGTCACTCGGGCCTGCGCTTGGTCACTTGAGTCGGCGATTAGTCACTCAAGTCTGCGGTTAGTCTCTAGAGTCTGCGATTGGTCACTGGAATCAGCGATTGGTCACTAGAGTCTGCGATTGGTCGCTAGACTCTGTGATTGGTCGCTAGAGTCAGCGATTGGTCACTAGAGTCAGCGATTGGTCAATAGAGTCAGCGATTGGTCACTAGAGTCTGCGATTGGTCACTAGAGTCTGCGATTAGTCACTAGAGTCAGTGATTGGTCACTAGAGTCTGCGATTGGTCACTAGAGTCAGCGATTAGTCACTAGAGTCAGCGATTAGTCACTAGAGTCTGCGATTGGTCACTAGAGTCAGCGATTGGTCATTAGAGTCAGCGATTGGTCACTGGAGCCTGCGATTAGTCACTCTGGCCTGCGATTGGTCGCTAGAGCCAGCGATTGGTCAATCAAGTCTACGATTGGTCACTAGTCATTGATTAGTCGCTCAAGTCTGCGATTGGTCACTAGAGCCAGCGATTAGTCACTCAAGTCTGCGATTGGTCACTAGAGCCAGCGATTAGTCACTCAAGTCTGCGATTGGTCACTAGAGCCTGCGATTAGTCACTGGAGTCAGCGATTGCCACTCAAGTCTGCGATTAATTCCTGGAGTCTGCGATTAATCACTCTGGTCTGCGGTTGGTCGCTCAAGTCTGCGATTAATTACTGGAGTCTGTGATTATACTCTCGGGTCTGCGATTGGTCACTCAGGTCTGTGATTAATCACTAACGTCTGCGATTAATCTTTTAAGCTTGCGATTAATCGCACCAGGTTAACCGCTAGCGGACAGTTAAGGGGTTACATTTTTTACACAAACATCCAGCTTGTGAATCGAATTGTGAAATGTGTGTTGATACCCAGCGCTATGAAATGATGTTATATCTAAAACTCATTGGTCTGGGCTGTTCTTTAGCCATTGAAGAGCAGGACGCTGAGGTCCAGGAAACGCAGGGTCCCGCGGAGGGGAAGCAGAGCGGCGGGACCAACCAGAACAAGCAGATTATCCTCATCGACAGCTCGTACCAGTGCCAGTTCTGCTCTGCCAAATTCAGCACCTACTTCCAACTGAAGTCTCACATGACCCAGCACAAAGACGAACAGGTGCCACATGGACAGACACAGTCAAAATATTACATATCAATCACATTTACACTCTCCATTGAAAATGAGATACATTAACCTGAGAAGCATAAAATAAATACGATATTAAGATATATTTTTTGTAACCCACGGAGCCCCACTCATGACATGCAGTAAAAAACTAGTAGGCTATATCGTGCGCACATTTTACTATTTTGTTCCCTCAATTTGCTAAATCATTCACACATTTTACTATTTCGTTCCCTCGATTTATAAATCTTGTGCGCGATTTATAAATCGAGGGAACGAAATAGTAAATCGTGCGCACTATTTACCTTTTTTTTCTTGCATGTCGTGTGGGGCTCCGTACTAACCTTATTATAGAAAATATGTTTTTAATGCTTTCAGCAAAAGTATACTGAGGAAAAACAACTAACTAAAGATATAATATTATTATTCAGTAAGCATTAAATTGATCAAAAGTGACAGAACAGACATTTATAATGTCACAAAAGATTTCTATTTCAAATAAATGCTGTTTTTTTTAAACTTTCTATTCATCAAATAATCCAGAAAATCACGGTTTGCACTAAAATATGATCCAGGTGTACCGCTGTGTGGTGAAGAGTTGCTCTCAGACCTTCCAGAAGCTGGATCAGTTCCTGGAGCACATCCACACACACCAGGAGCAGCTGACCTACCGCTGTCACCAGTGCAGTAAAGTCTTCCCGTCGCTCTTCGAGCTCGGCCTTCACCAGTACTCACACAGCTTCTGTCCGCAGCAGAACCAGCGCAAAGAGACCAACTACTACAGGTCAGACTCGCTCACGCCGACACGACACCAGCACGAAGGCTTCTCAAAAACAGAAATGCTATGAAATGCATGTTTCGGAAATACATATTTTATGAGAAAGTCATCAGGCACTATTTTTGGGACCCCAAAATGAGTGGGAAACAGGTACTGGATTTCATTCAGCAACACTACAGCTCACAGTGATGATAGTTCATCTATGGGCTTGACGCTTACTTTTTTCCCCAAGGTACATCTGTGCTTCGAAGTAAAAAAAAAAATGTAGGAGCGCATTTAGAAACTTTAAACTATTTCTGCGTTTATATATATAAAACACACTGTAATAAACGGATTTTGCCATACTAGTGTTATTTTAATATCACTGAGATACTACCGTATATAGTTTTAGTAATTCTGTTGTTTTGTCAATTTTTAAAAATGTGTTATTATTTTTAACAAAACTTGTCTGTTTAGTTTTTATTACCATTAATTTTTAGGTTAATGAATCAAAATAACAGGTCAATTTCAACTATTATAATGTTGAACAATAATGTTCTTAGTCTTTCTTTCCTGTGACGGGCGTCTCAGACAGAAGCCACAATATTTTACTTTAAATGAAATGGAAAGTAAATTAAATGACACACAGTTTGTGTAATCAAATATTAACAGGGGTGGAAACTGGACACACTGCGTGACTTTTATTGAAAGGGTTAGTTCACCCAAAACTGAAATTGATGTCATTAACTCCTCCCTCTAATGTCGTTCAACACCCGTAAGACCTCCGTTCATCTTCACACACAGTTTAAGATATTTTATATTTAGTCCGAGAGCGTATGCAAGTGTATGCACACTATACTGTCCATGTCCAGAAAAGGAATAAAAAACATCCTCACAGTAGTCCATATGAGACATCAGTGGGTTAGTTAGAATCTCTTGAAGCATTGAAAATACATTTTGGTCTGAAAATAACAACCGACGAAAATAACAATACGACTTTATTCAGCATTGTCTTCTCTTCCGCGTTTGTTTTCAATCCTCAAATTAAGATTCAAACGGTTATGAATCAGTGACTCGATCAATGATTCGGATCGCCAATGTCACGTGATTTCAGGAGTTTGGCATGCGATCCGAATCATGAATCAATACGCTGATTTATACCTGTTTGAATCTTTATTTGAGGATCGAAAACAAACACGGAAGAGAAGACAATGCTGAATAAAGTCGTAGTTTTTGTTATTTTCGGACCAAAATGTATTTTCGATACTTCAAGAGATTCTAATTAACCCACTGATGTCTCATATGGACTACTTTGATGATGTTTTATTCCTTTTCTGGACATGGACAGTATAGTGGGCATACACTTGCATACGCTCTCGGACTAAATATAAAATATCTTAAACAGTGTGTGAAGATGAACGGGTGTGGAACGACATTGGGGGAGGAGTTAATGACATCAATTTCAGTTTTGGTTGAACTAACCCTTTAATAAACAAGCCTGAAATAACACCGGGCCGAGACTCTTATTTTGAAATGTCTATGCTTTATTAATACAGCTGCTCATTCAAATTTAGACGAGGGACGGAGGAAGATAAAATATGCCCTCTTACAACTGTTTACAACATATTAGAATGCAAACACTGTAAAGTCAACACAATTGATCATCATTAGTTCATAAGCAATCGCTTAGCAAATGTGTTATTCACTGATTGAACGGTTGTGCAAACTGTCAGGCTTTGAAACATGAAGCACTCACATTTATTTAATGAAGTTTAATAATCACAATAGGCAGTATCGCGATTATATTTTATTCCCAAACTATAAGACGCCTTAAAATGTTCATGAAGACGTTTGTTATACCATTTAAGGTATTGAAAACTTATTATGGTCTTACATTTAAAGGGGTGATTGATTGCCCCTTTTTACAAGATGTAAAATAACTCTCTGATGTCCTCAAAGTGTGTGTGAAGTTTTAGCTCAAAATAAACCCACAGATAATTTTTTATAGCATGTTAGAATGGTTCCTTTCAGAAAGAGGGCAGAGCTTCAAGAGCTCATGTTAGCAGGTCTGAAAATGTCAGAAACTGTTCATTTTAGGTTCAAACCGCAGTTGGACAATGATGGAGAGACTCAAGAAGAAGAAACAACATGTAAAATAAGACAGGACGTTTCTGAAGGGATAGTTGATGAATTTATGAGTTAACGATCTTCAAGTCATCGATTAGCATATTCTGTCATGAAAATCTCACCCTACTTTGATGTGGGTTTTCGCGGGCGGGTTTATGTACATTTCAGGGTTACTGATGTCAATAACCAGGAGGAAGCTTGTGTAGTCTCTACCAGACGTTTGTTATAGTCCTTAAAAATCGATTTCTTTTAAAAGAAAATATCTCCTTTTGCTTTGAGCGTCGTAACTTTGCAGCTGTTGTTTATGCTCAAACAGCAACATTACACACTCACTAAAGTTAAAAAAGTGAAATCATAATCAACCACCCCTTTAAGAAAACTGATCCACAGGGATTTTTTTATTCGCAATGCACACGTGCTCCAGAATACATTGTACAGTTCACACACATCTATTTTTAGTGGCAAATGCGAGTGAAATGGTGGAGCTGTGGAGCCCTGGCTCAGGCTGAAGTGTTTGAGTGTGTGTTGGTTATTTTTGTGTTCAGATGTATGAAGTGTTTGAGTGTGTGTTGGTTGTTTTTGTGTTCAGATGTATGAAGTGTTGAGTGTGTGTTGGTTGTTTTTGTGTTCAGATGTATGAAGTGTTTAGTGTGTGTTGGTTGTTTTTGTGTTCAGATGTATAAAGTGTTGAGTGTGTGTTGGTTGTTTTTGTGTTCAGATGTATGAAGTGTTGAGTGTGTGTTGGTTGTTTTTGTGTTCAGATGTATGAAGTGTTTAGTGTGTGTTGGTTGTTTTTGTGTTCAGATGTATGAAGTGTTGAGTGTGTGTTGGTTGTTTTTGTGTTCAGATGTATGAAGTGTTGAGTGTGTGTTGGTTGTTTTTGTGTTCAGATGTTTGAAGTGTTGAGTGTGTGTTGGTTGTTTTTGTGTTCAGATGTATGAAGTGTTTAGTGTGTGTTGGTTGTTTTTGTGTTCAGATGTATGAAGTGTTGAGTGTGTTGTGGTTGTTTTTGTGTTCAGATGTATGAAGTGTTGAGTGTGTGTTGGTTGTTTTTGTGTTCAGATGTATGAAGTGTTGAGTGTGTGTTGGTTGTTTTTGTGTTCAGATGTATGAAGTGTTTAGTGTGTGTTGGTTGTTTTTGTGTTCAGATGTATAAAGTGTTGAGTGTGTGTTGGTTGTTTTTGTGTTCAGATGTATGAAGTGTTGAGTGTGTGTTGGTTGTTTTTGTGTTCAGATGTATGAAGTGTTTAGTGTGTGTTGGTTGTTTTTGTGTTCAGATGTATGAAGTGTTGAGTGTGTGTTGGTTGTTTTTGTGTTCAGATGTATGAAGTGTTGAGTGTGTGTTGGTTGTTTTTGTGTTCAGATGTATGAAGTGTTGAGTGTGTGTTGGTTGTTTTTGTGTTCAGATGTATGAAGTGTTGAGTGTGTGTTGGTTGTTTTTGTGTTCAGATGTATGAAGTGTTGAGTGTGTGTTGGTTGTTTTTGTGTTCAGATGTATGAAGTGTTGAGTGTGTGTTGGTTGTTTTTGTGTTCAGATGTATGAAGTGTTTAGTGTGTGTTGGTTGTTTTTGTGTTCAGATGTATGAAGTGTTGAGTGTGTGTTGGTTGTTTTTGTGTTCAGATGTATGAAGTGTTGAGTGTGTGTTGGTTGTTTTTGTGTTCAGATGTATGAAGTGTTGAGTGTGTGTTGGTTGTTTTTGTGTTCAGATGTATGAAGTGTTGAGTGTGTGTTGGTTGTTTTTGTGTTCAGATGTTTGAAGTGTTGAGTGTGTGTTGGTTGTTTTTGTGTTCAGATGTATGAAATGTTTAGTGTGTGTTGGTTGTTTTTGTGTTCAGATGTATGAAGTGTTGAGTGTGTGTTGGTTGTTTTTGTGTTCAGATGTATGAAGTGTTGAGTGTGTGTTGGTTGTTTTTGTGTTCAGATGTATGAAGTGTTTGAGTGTGTTGTGTTCAGATGTATGAAGTGTTTGAGTGTGTTGTGGTTGTTTTTGTGTTCAGATGTATGAAGTGTTTGAGTGTGTATTGGTTGTTTTTGTGTTCAGATGTATGAAGTGTTGAGTGTGTATTGGTTGTTTTTGTGTTCAGATGTATCAAGTGTTGAGTGTGTGTTGGTTGTTTTTGTGTTCAGATGTATCAAGTGTTGAGTGTGTGTTGGTTGTTTTTGTGTTCAGATTTATCAAGTGTTGAGTGTGTGTTGGTTGTTTTAGTGTTCAGATGTATCAAGTGTTGAGTGTGTGTTGGTTGTTTTTGTGTTCAGATGTATGAAGTGTTGAGTGTGTGTTGGTTGTTTTTGTGTTCAGATGTATGAAGTGTTGAGTGTGTGTTGGTTGTTTTTGTGTTCAGATGTATCAAGTGTTGAGTGTGTGTTGGTTGTTTTTGTGTTCAGATGTATCAAGTGTTGAGTGTGTGTTGGTTGTTTTTGTGTTCAGATGTATGACGTGTTTGAGTGTGTTGGTTGTTTTTGTGTTCAGATGTATCAAGTGTTGAGTGTGTATTGGTTGTTTTTGTGTTCAGATGTATGAAGTGTTGAGTGTGTGTTGGTTGTTTTTGTGTTCAGATGTATGGTGTTGAGTATGTATTGGTTGTTTTTGTGTTCAGATGTATGAAGTGTTGAGTGTGTGTTGGTTGTTTTTGTGTTCAGATGTATGAAGTGTTGAGTGTGTGTTGGTTGTTTTTGTGTTCAGAAGTATGAAGTGTTGAGTGTGTGTTGGTTGTTTTTGTGTTCAGATGTATGAAGTGTTTGAGTGTGTGTTGGTTGTTTTTGTGTTCAGATGTATGAAGTGTTGAGTGTGTGTTGGTTGTTTTTGTGTTCAGATGTATGAATTGTTGAGTGTGTGTGTTGTTTTTGTGTTCAGATGTGTGAATTGTTGAGTGTGTGTTGGTTGTTTTTGTGTTCAGATGTATGAAGTGTTGAGTGTGTGTTGGTTGTTTTTGTGTTCAGATGTATGAAGTGTTGAGTGTGTGTTGGTTGTTTTTGTGTTCAGATGTATGAAGTGTTGAGTGTGTGTTGGTTGTTTTTGTGTTCAGATGTATGAAGTGTTGAGTGTGTGTTGGTTGTTTTTGTGTTCAGATGTATGAAGTGTTTAGTGTGTGTTGGTTGTTTTTGTGTTCAGATATATGAAGTGTTTAGTGTGTGTTGGTTGTTTTTGTGTTCAGATGTATGAGTGTTGAGTGTGTGTTGGTTGTTTTTGTGTTCAGATGTGTGAAGTGTTGAGTGTGTGTTGGTTTTTTTTGTGTTCAGATGTATGAAGTGTTGAGTGTGTGTTGGTTGTTTTTGTGTTCAGATGTATGAAGTGTTGAGTGTGTGTTGGTTGTTTTTGTGTTCAGATGTATGAAGTGTTGAGTGTGTGTTGGTTGTTTTCAGATGTATGAAGTGTTGAGTGTGTGTTGGTTGTTTTTGTGTTCAGATGTATGAAGTGTTGAGTGTGTGTTGGTTGTTTTTGTGTTCAGATGTATAACGTGTTTGAGTGTGTTGGTTGTTTTTGTGTTCAGATGTATGAAGTGTTGAGTGTGTGTTGGTTGTTTTTGTGTTCAGATGTATGAAGTGTTGAGTGTGTGTTGGTTGTTTTTGTGTTCAGATGTATCAAGTGTTGAGTGTGTATTGGTTGTTTTTGTGTTCAGATGTATGAAGTGTTGAGTGTGTGTTGGTTGTTTTTGTGTTCAGATGTATGAAGTGTTGAGTGTGTGTTGGTTGTTTTCAGATGTATGAAGTGTTGAGTGTGTGTTGGTTGTTTTTGTGTTCAGATGTATGAAGTGTTGAGTGTGTGTTGGTTGTTTTTGTGTTCAGATGTATGACGTGTTTGAGTGTGTTGGTTGTTTTTGTGTTCAGATGTATGAAGTGTTGAGTGTGTGTTGGTTGTTTTTGTGTTCAGATGTATGAAGTGTTGAGTGTGTGTTGGTTGTTTTTGTGTTCAGATGTATCAAGTGTTGAGTGTGTATTGGTTGTTTTTGTGTTCAGATGTATGAAGTGTTGAGTGTGTGTTGGTTGTTTTTGTGTTCAGATGTATGAAGTGTTGAGTGTGTGTTGGTTGTTTTTGTGTTCAGATGTATGAAGTGTTGAGTGTGTGTTGGTTGTTTTTGTGTTCAGATGTATGAAGTGTTTGAGTGTGTGTTGGTTGTTTTTGTGTTCAGATGTATGAAGTGTTGAGTGTGTGTTGGTTGTTTTTGTGTTCAGATGTATGAATTGTTGAGTGTGTGTGTTGTTTTTGTGTTCAGATGTGTGAATTGTTGAGTGTGTGTTGGTTGTTTTTGTGTTCAGATGTATGAAGTGTTGAGTGTGTGTTGGTTGTTTTTGTGTTCAGATGTATGAAGTGTTGAGTGTGTGTTGGTTGTTTTTGTGTTCAGATGTATGAAGTGTTGAGTGTGTGTTGGTTGTTTTTGTGTTCAGATGTATGAAGTGTTTAGTGTGTGTTGGTTGTTTTTGTGTTCAGATATATGAAGTGTTTAGTGTGTGTTGGTTGTTTTTGTGTTCAGATGTATGAGTGTTGAGTGTGTGTTGGTTGTTTTTGTGTTCAGATGTGTGAAGTGTTGAGTGTGTGTTGGTTTTTTTTGTGTTCAGATGTATGAAGTGTTGAGTGTGTGTTGGTTGTTTTTGTGTTCAGATGTATGAAGTGTTGAGTGTGTGTTGGTTGTTTTTGTGTTCAGATGTATGAAGTGTTGAGTGTGTGTTGGTTGTTTTCAGATGTATGAAGTGTTGAGTGTGTGTTGGTTGTTTTTGTGTTCAGATGTATGAAGTGTTGAGTGTGTGTTGGTTGTTTTTGTGTTCAGATGTATGACGTGTTTGAGTGTGTTGGTTGTTTTTGTGTTCAGATGTATGAAGTGTTGAGTGTGTGTTGGTTGTTTTTGTGTTCAGATGTATGAAGTGTTGAGTGTGTGTTGGTTGTTTTTGTGTTCAGATGTATCAAGTGTTGAGTGTGTATTGGTTGTTTTTGTGTTCAGATGTATGAAGTGTTGAGTGTGTGTTGGTTGTTTTTGTGTTCAGATGTATGAAGTGTTGAGTGTGTGTTGGTTGTTTTCAGATGTATGAAGTGTTGAGTGTGTGTTGGTTGTTTTTGTGTTCAGATGTATGAAGTGTTGAGTGTGTGTTGGTTGTTTTTGTGTTCAGATGTATGACGTGTTTGAGTGTGTTGGTTGTTTTTGTGTTCAGATGTATGAAGTGTTGAGTGTGTGTTGGTTGTTTTTGTGTTCAGATGTATGAAGTGTTGAGTGTGTGTTGGTTGTTTTTGTGTTCAGATGTATCAAGTGTTGAGTGTGTATTGGTTGTTTTTGTGTTCAGATGTATGAAGTGTTGAGTGTGTGTTGGTTGTTTTTGTGTTCAGATGTATGAAGTGTTGAGTGTGTGTTGGTTGTTTTCAGATGTATGAAGTGTTGAGTGTGTGTTGGTTGTTTTTGTGTTCAGATGTATGAAGTGTTGAGTGTGTGTTGGTTGTTTTTGTGTTCAGATGTATGACGTGTTTGAGTGTGTTGGTTGTTTTTGTGTTCAGATGTATGAAGTGTTGAGTGTGTGTTGGTTGTTTTTGTGTTCAGATGTATGAAGTGTTGAGTGTGTGTTGGTTGTTTTTGTGTTCAGATGTATCAAGTGTTGAGTGTGTATTGGTTGTTTTTGTGTTCAGATGTATGAAGTGTTGAGTGTGTGTTGGTTGTTTTTGTGTTCAGATGTATGAAGTGTTGAGTGTGTGTTGGTTGTTTTTGTGTTCAGATGTATGAAGTGTTGAGTGTGTGTTGGTTGTTTTTGTGTTCAGATGTATGAAGTGTTGAGTGCGTGTTGGTTGTTTTTGTGTTCAGATGTATGAAGTGTTGAGTGTGTGTTGGTTGTTTTTGTGTTCAGATGTATGAAGTGTTGAGTGTGTTGTGGTTGTTTTTGTGTTCAGATGTATGAAGTGTTGAGTGTGTGTTGGTTGTTTTTGTGTTCAGATGTTTGAAGTGTTGAGTGTGTGTTGGTTGTTTTTGTGTTCAGATGTATGAAGTGTTGAGTGCGTGTTGGTTGTTTTTGTGTTCAGATGTATGAAGTGTTGAGTGTGTGTTGGTTGTTTTTGTGTTTAGATGTATGAAATGTTGAGTGTGTGTTGGTTGTTTTTGTGTTCAGATGTATGAAGTGTTGAGTGTGTGTTGGTTGTTTTTGTGTTCAGATGTATGAAGTGTTGAGTGTGTGTTGGTTGTTTTTGTGTTCAGATGTATGAAGTGTTGAGTGTGTGTTGGTTGTTTTTGTGTTCAGATGTATGAAGTGTTGAGTGTGTGTTGGTTGTTTTTGTGTTCAGATGTATGAAGTGTTGAGTGTGTGTTGGTTGTTTTTGTGTTCAGATGTATGAAGTGTTGAGTGTGTGTTGGTTGTTTTTGTGTTCAGATGTATGAAGTGTTGAGTGTGTGTTGGTTGTTTTTGTGTTCAGATGTATGAAGTGTTTGAGTGTGTATTGGTTGTTTTTGTATTCAGATGTATGAAGTGTTGAGTGTGTGTTGGTTGTTTTTGTGTTCAGATGTATGAAGTGTTTGAGTGTGTGTTGGTTGTTTTTGTGTTCAGATGTATGAAGTGTTTGAGTGTGTGTTGGTTGTTTTTGTATTCAGATGTATGAAGTGTTGAGTGAGTGTTGGTTGTTTTTGTGTTCAGATGTATGAAGTGTTGAGTGTGTGTTGGTTGTTTTTGTGTTCAGATGTATGAAGTGTTGAGTGTGTGTTGGTTGTTTTTGTGTTCAGATGTATGAAGTGTTGAGTGTGTGTTGGTTGTTTTTGTGTTCAGATGTATGAAGTGTTTGAGTGTGTGTTGGTTGTTTTTGTATTCAGATGTATGAAGTGTTGAGTGTGTGTTGGTTGTTTTTGTGTTCAGATGTATGAAGTGTTTGAGTGTGTGTTGGTTGTTTTTGTATTCAGATGTATGAAGTGTTGAGTGTGTGTTGGTTGTTTTTGTGTTCAGATGTATGAAGTGTCAGAGTAAATACTCCACACAGGAAGCTCTGGAGCAGCATCTGCTGAACGCCACACACAGCTACCCCTGTCCACACTGCATGAAGGTATAGTCCCATCAGCCTAATTTTACTCCAAGCCTTTCGTAATTATGTTACGTGCCGTTGCCATTTTTGTATTTTTAAAATATATATTTCTGTTTATTTTAATTCATTCTACTTTAGTTTGTTTTAGTCATTTTAAAACTTCAGTTTAAATTAAGTTTACAAAAAATAGTCTTTTTAATAGTTTTAATTTTATTAATTTACTGTTATATTATTTATTACTACCATAGGCGTAATTTGCGGGTGGGACATGTCCCCACCACTTTTTGAAACAACTTGCTTCATGGATGAACCTAACTAATACAAACACAACATCTCTGGTTAATTTGAAGAGCATCATTTCATTCGTTTGTTAAATAAGAGGCGATCTGGCGCTCGCTTTTATCAGTGGTGCAGATTTCTCTCGCGGCTCGTGCAGTCTTCACACAGACGAGCGCTTTAATCTAACGCTAAACACCGTTGCAAATACTTTCTTTTTGTTCCGGTGAAATCGCGAAACAAAACGCACAAAAACTGTCCCTGCTCTTGATGTACAATCACTGTTGATATTCGATTTTGATGACAAAAAAATACGAGGGCAGATTAGAAACGAGAACTTCTGACAAGTTTACCAGACTAGAGCAGGGATTAAAAGTGTGCAAATCTATGCCTTTATTTACGTGAAAAATCTTGGCACTATATTATGTTTAGATTAAACGAGATCTATATCAACAAATTAACTATTTAATTGATTTCTGGACATTTTACTACAATTTTTTCTGCATTTGTTATTGTACATATTTTACATCTGATATAACGTTGTATTAGCAGTGCTACCCTACCCCGCCATAAAGTGCGTATCATATGCACGCGAAAAACTGCGTACCATTTGCATGCCAAAGCTCATTTTGACGTTTACATTCCACGATCCATTGCACACTCGTACTATTTATACGCATTTTCGTGAGACTGTCCCACCCACTTTTTAAAACAAAGTTACGCCACTGATTACTACTACTATTATTATTATTATTATATTATATAGTATTATAATTAGCTTTTAGTTTTATATTTTCAGTTTAAGTTTCGGGTTCAGTTTAAATTTTGTTGTGTGCTTTTGTCATTTATTTATTTTTTTATGTCAGTTTTTTTAAATATATTTCTATTTCTATTTCATTAAAATTTATTTTATTTTAGTTTGTTTTTGTAATTTTAATACTTCAGTTTACTTCCAAGTTTTTCATATAATATCCAATATAAATTAGCTTTTAATTTTATATTTAATTCCAGTTTATTTTAGTAATTGTGTATGTGCTTTTGTCATTTGCATTAGTTTTTGAATTAGCTTTAATTTATTATTATTTCAACTTTTAACTTTTTAAAATATTTTTATTTATTTATTTAAATTAACGATTATTATTATCTTTATTTTAATTATTATTATTAACGTCATTATTATTCATAACCTGTTTTAGTGTTTACTATGTTGAATTTGCTGTTATTTAAAATTTTGTTTGTTTTAGTCATTTTTTATGTGCTTTCGTTTTCAGTCTTTTTTTTTTTTAGAAAAAAATACTAATTAGGATTAATTAATTTTATTCCAGTTTTAGTAATTTTAGTGATTCAGCTTAAACATATTACAGTTTGTTTCTAAGGCATCATTTCTAAATTAATTTGAGGTTTTTCATTTAATATTCATATTTTATGTGAGCTTTATTTCAATAAACAAATGTTATTATTTATACGTTATAGTATTTATTAATACTTTCAATAATTAATAATTTTTTGTCATTTTTATTAGTCTCTTTATTTCAGTTTGTCACTTTAGTACTTAAGCTTATTTCAGTTAGTTGCCAAGTCAACATTTCTAATTTTCCCTTAATTTTCACATATATTAATATTCTACAGTGCTTTTTGCTGCTGTTTCTGAGCAATACTCACACTGAAGAATGAATGAGAATCAGTGTCTGTGTGTGTTTATGCCGCAGGTGTTTCCGTGCGAGAGATATTTCCGGAGACATCTCTCCACTCACGGCGTCGGCGGGAAATTCAAGTGTCAGATCTGTAAAAAGTTCTTCAAAACTGAGCACTACCTCAAACTACACACACAGATCCACTCAGGTGGGACACTTTAATTGGTGGAAATGTCCTTTACTCGTAAATGCAGTTTTATTGCGATGTACTTATACATTTGTATATGAATTGCTTTAGAAATTATTAAGTGCCCCATTATGCTTTTTCGATATATGTATATTAAGCCCCGTTTCCAGCAAAATTACCCGGAACAATTTGTACCAGGAACTTTTTTACAGGAACTTTTCTCCCCCCAGACCTGCAGCTGTCTGCGTTTCCACTGCGATCTTAAGTTCCGAGAAGATTAGGCAAATTAGTCCGGTGATGTAGGACTGAGCGCGACTGCTCCTCCAAGTCAGTGACGGACAGTAATCATTTTTGTGTGTACCGATTGAAAGATTTAGTGAACTGTTTACATGAGACGTTATCTAAACCGATCTGGTGTTTACATGTGATGACTTTCAATCGCAATCATTTTGTGACATGCAGTTTGTCTGCCGCATCAAAAATGTCGCCGCTGTTTTCTCCAGCAGCTGGAGTGTGTTAACTGTAGCCATAGCAACTCTTAACGGCCACCAGGACTAATACAGTATTATATAAGCTATTTATTTTTTTTCATTGTAAAGTGTAATAATCATCTCAGAGAAAGAAAAAAAATCTTCTGTCAGGCGCAGTTAAAGTAAAAACTGCCTGGGGCAATAAACGCTGTGTCATCAGGAACAGTTTCTTCCCACAGGCCATTTCCCTCTTGAACAGTTAACAGATTTAAAATGACAATGCATATTATTATCAGCTATTACGGACATTGCACGTGAGATGGGTGAGACGAACGCGCGCCATCAGACAGAGAGCAAGACTGATATTTACTGAACGAGACTGAACCTCACAAAAGACTTTTAAAAATGCCCGTTGAAATAAAATGCTGCGTGAGCTCAACCAATCAGCATGTTCAGCGCCCAAGTCCCGCCCTCGAAAGTTCCTGAACTTTGAAAACGTACTACCTCGTGAGCAGGGCCGTTTGGAGGGGGAAATATTTACCCGGAACTTCATTTAGACCCTGGTTCCTGCGGTCTAAACACACGAGTACCACCCAAAGTTCCTGGTTCCTGGGTAAAGTTCCTGTGGTGGAAACGGGGCTATAGACATATTTATGGATGTACATGGTCTGCAAAGTTTTAAAGATAAAAAGTGCAGATAAATGGAGTCCTAAAAGAAAGAATCAGTTCTGACCTACTGAAACAAGTTGCCAGTCTCACTTCCTGTTATAAACCCATGTAACAATGGCAATAATTTGCATAATGCCAGTCCACTGTCTTCATTGGCCGTTGGGGAACGTCTACATTGACCCTCAAAAACTGTAGTTGGAAATGATACAGAAAAACTGAAGCCATCGTTACTGTTCGCATCGCTGTATGTCAAGAGCTGAGGAAGATCCAGTGCTGAAACGTCAGATATGCTAGTAGGCGCTGTAGGCGGTCAACCAATCACAACAGACTGGGCCATCTGACCAATCAGAGCAGAGGAAGCATGCAGAAAGGCGGGGTTTAGAGAGACTGAATCTTCGAACAAATTGTTTTCAGACTCTTTGAGAAATGAGCTGATGCTGCAATGTATATTATGAGAAAATTCAAGTGTTTTTTTACCTTTGATGCATGTAAACCGGTTTAGGAGATGCCAAAACAAAATTAAGAATCTCTAAAATAGCTTAATAGGGGCACTTATTAACTGAAAGAGTTAAGCTTGTTATTTTCCCCCCAAAAAACAAGTGAATGAATATGCTTTGATGGAGTGATAAACCTAATGAATAACAGTGACGTTAGGTGAGGTTCTGTGGTTTTGCAGGAGAGAAGCCGTTTAAATGCTCTGTCTGTGAGGCTACGTTCAACAGGAAAGACAAAGTAAAGAGGCACATGCTGATTCACGAACCCTTCAAGAAGTACAAGTGTCCGTTCAGGTGAGTGACAGGCGTCAGATGGGCTCAGAGTTCGGCTCAGTCGCAGGTTTGATTATTTCTGTGCTCTTTCCTCTGCAGGACTCATGTGGGCTGCACCAAAGAGTTCAACAGGCCAGACAAACTCAAAGCTCATATTCTCTCTCATTCAGGTGAGAAGTCTCCAATCTCAATATAAAAATTCCCTGGTATAAGTTTTGTCACATATTTATATCATGTGATATAGTTAAAGCTACACTGTGTAATATTTTCCCCCATCTAGCGGTGTAAAGGTTTATGTCCATCCAGTGAATATTAGTTTCTGTTCCTCTCAATTCTGATTTAGTTTTAACTCCTATGGTGGCCGATTTAGTCCAAGATTAACATGGCAATCCCCCTCTTCACATTCGACACGGTGCCATCGAGTGTTAAAACGCGAAAAGCAAAGCTTGAATTTACGGGTATGTCCCTCTTTGGCTACTGTACTTTCAAGATGGAGGAGCAACATGGCGACCGGCATTCAAACCCCTCACCCGTATGTATTTTCAATGTCATATTATAAACTTACCAGAATACTTTATTACTCGAAAGAAGTAAATATACATTAATGAGCACATATATTTTTGTAAGAACTAAGTGTTTTTAGCCAAGAATAAACTAAAAAAGTTACACAGTGTAGCTTTAAGCAATATCACACAAGTAACAAGAGCTATTATATTTTTATTTTAAAATGATTCAGAAAAAAAATTGTATTAAAGGTGTCATGAACTGGCTTTTTTTATACTGTTGTCTGAGGTCAAATAATGACTTTCGTGTGGTTTTTACATTCAAAAACATAACTAATAAGTAATAGGCTATTTTCTCCACTGGTTTTGAGGCTCTCTCCTAAACGCTGGGTTTTGATGGGCGTGACTCACTGGAGACTTGGAAGTAAACGCCCACGGCTAGGATTGGATAAGATTTGCATATTTAATGAGCTCAAGATCCCCTGTCAGTTCAGGGAGAGGAGAGATTGAGGGAGAAGCAGCAACTAGAATGATTATCTCGACCACAGGGCTCGTAAACGTCTTTATCAAACAAACACGATTTATTTCTCATCGACCCACAATTGATTGGACTATTATTTTTATATTACACATAGCCCGCAAGATCGGACGATATAAGCGTGAACCGCATGCACACACACACGTTTGGCACGCGCGCTGCCCTTCAGATGTCAACTTGAGAGAGGGAGAGGGAGAGAAAGAGCGGGAGAGAGCGAGAGAGGGAGAGAGAGAGAGAGAGAATAGCAGAACAAGAGCGGAATATAATGAGATTCATCGGCCTGAAGTAACCCTTAAAGATCAGTTTTATTCGTTGTGTAATTTTGAACGGTGTAATAATAAGTATGTTGTTTTGTCTCGTGCAGGTATTAAGCCGTATAAGTGTCAGTTCTGTCAGAAGTCGTTCAGTCGTCGCGCTCACATGCTGGAGCACCAGCGCTCACACACGGACAACTACCGCTTCCGCTGCTCCACCTGTAACAAGGGCTTCACCCGCCAGAAATACTACAGAGATCACAAGTGTCCGCTGGCGGGGGGCGCGGCAGGAGACGCACAGGGCACTGACGGGACGCAGGGGCAGGACAACAGTAGCGAGGGTACACCCACACACACACACACACACACGAATACGTTATGTAGACACGTTTTTAAAGGGTTGGTTCTATGTTTTTTTTTCTAGGCTTGGTTGTGTTTATGGGGTGCAGTATAACATGTCTTAATACTTCTTTTTTTTTACGCCGTATTTTCCTTCTATTCTCCCTTTATTCCACACCACTCTCTCCGCTGACCTCTGAACGGCTTGTTTGCTTCCTGCTTCTATGAAGCCCCCCCCCTCTGAAAAACGCAATGGTCTTAGATTGGTTAGATGGCCAAATGTAGTTTCCTGTATTCTCATTGGCTGAAATGCCAAGCACAGGTTGTCATGGAAACACCACGCCCCTTCCCATTACGGACAGAAGTCACATCTGCGGAGACTAGCAAGAGTTTATGATGTCACCAACCCAGGAAGAAGCTTGTTGTAGTCCAAACCGGCCGTTTTTGTAGGCAATAAACTGCCGTAACTTTAAAAGACAATATCCCCGTTTGCATTGAACTTTTAGCGATGTAACTTTGCAGATACTGTTCATGCTCAAGCAGCGACATTACACACTAACTAAAGTTAAAAAAGTCAAATCGCACGCAACCACCCCTTTAATACTTTTTATTAAAAATTCAGGGGAAGAGTCTCCTGCTGTGGAGCCTGATGAACACGGAGAAACCGAAGAGGAGGGCGAAGAGGAGGGCGAGGATAATGACGGCGAGACACAGCAGGATGAAATTATGGGAATGGGCGGAGGAGAGAAGCAGACGAGAGAAGAGGAGGAGGAAGAGAGGAATGATGAGACGAGTCTGGAGCACATGCAGGAAGAAGACCGAGCCGTCAGGCTGCTCTCTGAACCCATGTGCTTCCAGACGGTGGACTGATGAACATCGAGATGACGAAGAGTCAAGCTGCCATGCTCTTTCTACTTGTATTTCCCAGAGTTCGCACTTAGGTCATGCGGTTTACAGATAGTATAATGGAGTGGTGCAGGGATGACGTCAATTTGTAAGGCAACCCTAAAGTTAGCATCAAACTGGTTCCCTCAACAAAAACCCAATAGGATTTTTCCATTTGCTTTTGGATTATTGGAGGAAAGCTCAAGTTTATGATACGTACACAATTTGTCTATCAAGATAATTATCACAGATGAACACAAGTTTTATGAATTTAGACGCGTAAATTAAATTGCCAGAAGTAAAAAGCTAAAGCTAGGCTATAAACGATTTACACCACGGCCACATGACTTCAACGTCACTACCATTAACAACTCTTTCAGTCTTTATTTAAAACAAAGTTTGAGGTAGAATAGAGCACGATTTTAAACATCATAAGGCTGTAAAAGTTAGTAGATTAGTTTTCCTGTTCGGCGTGATGACGTTTAAAGGTGCACTATGTAGTATTTTTGCAGTGAAATATCCAAAAACCACTAGGCCAGTGTTATATATTTTATACCATTTTAACCAATGAGCCGGGACGTCCGAGGGAGTCGCCTGTCAATTGCGTCATATCTGCGTTATACTCGGTTTCCAGTTTTATTCTGCAGAAACGCTTTACTCTTAAAGGGGGGGTGAAGCACTCAGTTTCAGTCAATCTCATGCCAATCTTGAGTACCTATAGAGTAGTATTGCATCCTTCATATCTCCGAAAAGTCTTTAGTTTTATTATATTTATAAAAGAAATATGGGCTGTACCGAGTCTTTCCGGAAAAAACCGAGCGCCTGGAGGCATATCGTGTGGGCGGAGCTAAAGAATGACGAGCGCAAAGCGGTGACGTCCTCAAGCGTGGAGAAACCCATCGCTATCTCAGCTAATACAGATAATGATCCAAAATCAGATCCGGAGGGTGAAATAAATTGAACAGGAGAAACGGCAACAGCAGGACGTCTGTCTCTGTGTTATGGACTGTATTTAGTGGCCTGTCAACATTTGTCTTTACTCGCAGTTTATGAGGACATGATTCGGTTTATGGACTACTGTGTGCGACTAAACCTTAGCAGTAGCAAGCAAAACGGTTTTGCACGTCAGACTAGTGTAACGTTATACAGAGAACTGCAATGGAGTAACCGTTAGCGGATTTGAATGACGAAGCACGCGATCGTGTCGTTTACTGATGTTTACTCACGCGACGAGCCGACAGCACAGACATTTGAAGCAGTTTTACTCACCGGCTGCTTCCAAAGCAGGACCGAACATTTATCGCTGGGACCGCTCCGTCAAAAACACACTTCTTTGGTATGATTTGGTGAAGTCCTGTGACAGCAGTGGCGTGGAGATCCACTTTGTGATTCGACTGAAACGATGTTGTGAAGCTTCCCGTCATTTCTGCGTTCAAATCGGTTCAAATGCAGCGCTGCCTTCCCGGAATGCTGTGCTGAAGCGTTGAAGTCGCTTGATGTAACCCATAGGAATAAAGTGGAGCGCGGCGCCTGGATCAACTGGATCTGCACCTGAGAGTTTTTATGGGCGTGCATTTCCTCTCTCGCTCTAGTCACGCGTGCGCACCCTACCGGGAGAAGAGCCTGTATGGCCCATACAAGGACCCCGAGCCATACTCCAAAAAAATTGTGAGAAACCGGAAGGAGTATTTTTAACACAGAAATACTCCATCAAACGTCCAACATTAGTTTTTGAAACTTTGTCTATGTTTAGGATGGGAATCCAAGTCTTTAACAGTGTAAAAAGCTCAGTATGCATGAAACAGCATTTCACCCCCCCTTTAACTGTGTGAGCATGTCACAGCAGCCGCTGAGTGAACACACAGAGTAACGTCATAACATAATTTAAACACACTCAGATGTGTCTAATATGATGAATAGAGCTGTTACCTCATACTCATGACCGGAAAAGCAGAAATGGCGCCGGTGACTGTGGCATAATAAAAGTCCCTGTGCTCGCGAGCCGTATGTTTGTGTAACAATCGCTCCAGCAGCTGTGCTCAGCTCCTCAACTCTCGGTCCTGCTCAGCTTCACACTACAGTAATTTTAATAATCACATCCATGAACGTGATTTCTGCACGATTCCTATCCTGATCCTTTCCCACTGGCTGTGAGGGGAAAACCACATGTCCCAAGATTCTGAGCTCAAACTTGCCGTCATCAAACTATGCCTTTCTTTTGAATAGGCGCCCTCTAGTGGACGGAAAAATTACATAGTGTGGCTTTAATCTCGACAGCCTCTGTTGTCCCATTCAGACACTTGCTAGCTAACACCTTTTTATAGACAAGTAACATCTTAAAAATATCACGAGTGGGTATTACTGATGTATTTTATGTCGTAGAATAAAACGTAAAAGTGTCTTGAGCTTGTGTTCACCACAGACATTATTTCAGCCATTACACCAAAAACCAAAACCCCATTCAAAAAACCCATCGACTTCAGGACGAGGGAACCGGAAGTGTTAAAATGCTAACTCGCGTCTGCGTTTTGAACTACAAAAACACATCTATAGCGTTGGCTTTCACAGTCGTCTTAAAAAGTATAAATTATGTTTTCTATCATTGTCAAGGGTATAAAAATCCCCGTTGCCTATCTTTGATATTTGATTTGTTTTATATTAAAACAATCTCATAAGCTAATTTATTTTTCTCACATTTGTTGAGAAGAACTCAGACTGTAAACTAATTGATACAGTTTCAAATAAAATATTAAGCTGAATTTTTATTTTTGGTTATGATGTCTTGTTTTGTTGCTTGTCCATAAATCATGCAATTTATGGGATATTGACCAAGAACTTGACAAAACACTTGTTATTTTTAACTAAAACTATTAAATACAGTGAATAACACTGATGATCTCTTCATCACGGCACCTGTTAGTGGGTGGGATATATTAGGCAGCAAGTGAACATTTTGTCCTCAAAGTTGATGTGTTAGAAGCAGGAGAAATGGGCAAGCGTAAGGATTTGAGCGAGTTTGACGAGGGCCAAATTGTGATGGCTAGAGGACTGGGTCAGAGCATCTCCAAAACTGCAGCTCTTGTGGGCTGTTCCTGGTCTGCAGTGGTCAGTGTCTATCAAAAGTGCTCCAAGAGGAACAGTGGAGAACCGGCCACAGGGTCATGGGCGGCCAAGGCTCATTGATGCACGTGGGGAGCGAAGGCTGGCCCGTGTGGTCCGATCAAACAGACGAGCAACTGGAGCTCAAACTGCTCCAGAAGTTAATGCTGGTTCTGATAGGAAGGTGTCAGAATACACAGTTACATCACGTGGATGGCCGGGTGTGTGTGTGCGTCGCTTACTTGAGAAACACATGGCCCCAGGATGCACTATGGGAAGAAGGCGAGCCGGCGGAGGCAGTGTGATGCTTTGGGCAATGTTCTGCTGGGAAACCTTGGGTCCTCCATCCATGTGGATGTTAGTTTGACACGCTCCACCTACCTAAGCATTGTTGCAGAGGTTTGAGGAGCACAATAAGTGTTAGTTTTGACTTGGCCTCCAAATTCCCCCACTTCGCAACTTACAGGACTTAAAGGATCTGCTGCTAACATCTTGGTGCTAGATACCACAGCACACCTTCAGGGGTCTAATGGAGTCCTTGCCTCGACGGGTCAGGGCTAGCCTGACAAGCTAGACCCACATCAAGATGTTTGGTCTGGAAACTCACCATTGACAGCTCAATCCGAGGGGCGGATAAACGGTTGTCTTTCAAACTCCCTCTGCACGTGATAGGATAGCGCTACAACCAACCAGAGCAATGAAGGTGAAGCAGAGCTCATTGACAGATTAAACATTCACCGTATCCGGTCGGCTAAACTCAGAACACATCTTCCCTTCTTAAGAATGGCTTCAGTGCCGTTCTTTGTTCTTTTCTCAGAGAAAAGCTTAACTCCAAGTCTTCCAGAGTCGCGGTCAAAGCTGATTCAAAAGACCGCCGCCGTTCGCCAGTTTCTGTGTTTACTAGAAGCACGCAAACACCACTCGGCCGTCCTCATTATGGCCCCGCCCACGGACTCTATACACGATGTGATTGGCCCGGCAAGCAGATTAGATTTGTTTCCGCTAGGGTGCGTCTAGATTTCTAGGCTAGGTCAGGGCTGTTTTGCCAGCAAAAGGGAGACCAACACAATATTATGAAGTAATTATGTTATGCCTGATTGGTGTATGTGTGTATATATATATATATATATATATATAAATATGTATACATATTGGTCGACGTCTTGCTCTGGAGGCGGGCATATGTAAATGTATGATGTCACAGATCTCGCAAAATCAAACCGAATCTCTTTTGGTGCCTGATTCAATAAATGCTTCGTTTAAAATCATGATGTCCTCGTCCTCGAGGGCCACGGTCGTGCAGAGTTTAGCTCCAACCCCAATTAAACACTCCTGAACCAGCTAATCACGGTCTTACTATAGGCATACTAACTTCTAAAAGGTGGGTGGAGGCTAAACTCTGCAGGACAGGACCGTGGCCCTCCGGGACGGAGTTTGGACACCCCTGGACAAAACCCTCTTACACGTCAAAAGACCAAGGCCAGTTGGATTTCTCATCCGTTTACATCTCATCCCATGTGGATTATTTGCAGACACTCATTTATGAACAGAGTCCTGGTCTCAAAAAGAAGAAGAAATAAAAACACCAACCGCAAGACGTTTCCCATAGAATTATTTATTCAGCTGCTGAACATCTTTTCACATTTGACTATACATACAAATCAGCTCTAGTAAATAAACTCTGAAACAACCGTCAAAGCAGTCGCTTCTACTTTAATACTAAAATCATTAGATTCATCCGCACAGAGAGGAGAGTATTCACACATGTACAGGATTCAGTTCATATACAGAGTCAAAGTTTGGTTTACATGGATCAGTCGGAAATAAAAGTCAAAATGAAAGCCATGTCACTTAATAATCCATCGTCCCGCGGATTTCACTCGTTAGATACTCATTCAAACAGGGTCGTCTGGATAAAAATAACTATTGAAATAAATATTTGGTGTTGATTTATTTTCTTAAATTCAAAGAAAGTCCTCCATATGAGCCTTGATATTATTACCCATAATGCAATGCACTGAACCACAGCTGCACACTATAAGTGGGGCTTTTGTGCTCCAGTGGTTAAGACTAGCGTCACCTCAAATCATTCATGAAACATGAAATAAACCACAATCTGAACAGTCAAAGAGCTTCCAGAACACTTAAAAAGACGCGTTAAAAAGCTGCCGCCCTATAGAACTAGAGCGCTCCATACTCCGCTGTCACCGCTAATAAATACTGCACGCTCACGCGTCAGTCCCCGAATACACTCACATCAGCGCTTCAGGGATCTGCGGACAGTGCCACGTCTGTCGTGCATCAAAAACGACACAATTTCAGCTCATTTCAGAGAAATAATTCAGTAATGCGAATCTGTGCTCAAGAACCAGACCGTGAAATCTCACACACACACACACACACACACACACACACACACCAGAGGCCGAGAGCAAGAACTTCAGCCTCCAGTCCTAAAGCACTGGAACTTTGAGTAAATCTCTCATTTTAGAAATGTCAAGGCCATATTTCACCACAAAATCAAGGTGTGTGTGTGTGTGTGTGTGTATGTATGTATATATACTGTATATTTAACACATACACATTTATATATATATATATATATATATATTAGTGCTGTCAAATTGATTAAACACGATTAATCGCATCCGAAATAAACATTTGTTTACATAATGTGTGTACTCTATATCATTAAGATATATATATATACCCATATACATAAACACACACACATGTATACATACATACTCATTTATGTATATATTTAAATATTTGCATGTATATACTTTATATATTTATATAACTTATATATCAATATTTTATATATAAATACAAAATAAAATTCAATATATACATGTATGTGTGTGTTTATATATGCATAATAATTATACACAGTACACATTATGTAAACAAACTTTATTTTGGATGTGATTTATCGATTTGACAGCACTAATATATATATATATATATATATATATATATATATATATATATATATATATATATATATATATATATATATATATATATATATATATATATATATATATATATGTGTGTATGCATGTATATATTTACACACATGCATATATACACATGTGTGTTAAATATACATTATTTCTATATATATATATATATATGTGTGTGTGTGTGTGTGTATATATACAAAGATTTAACTCACAGATTTACATTATAATCATCTCGTTTCTGAAAACATTCTGTTATTGAATTATTTAACAAATGTATTAATTTGGTTAAATCTTTCTGTTTTATTTAGACAAACACAAGTTAAATTCATTAGAGCAAAACGTATCCTCACAGTTGAAAGTATATATTTCTTCACATATGGAAAATATTTGAAATCCACATCGCAATAATGAGAATTTGTGAAAAATTTGATTTGAAAAAAAAAAATGTCATGAGTTTGTTTTTTAATTTCAAAGGTCACAATGCAAAATATTTACATTTTTTGATTTTGATTTTGGGATGAAAACGGGCATTTCTTGGCAGTTTGGATGGATGTTTGGGTCAGTGGCGTTCTGGCCTGCCGCCCCTGAGCTGATTTGGACGACAGTGAGGAAAAAAGGCACGAGGAGGAGACCCGTCGAAGGGTTGCAAACATAAAAACACACATTCACAGCTCTCGTGGATCGGTACGGCCGGTCTGCTCTTCCTCCTGGAGCCGTAGAGGAAAGCTCTCCAGGAGTCTCGCTGGATTAACCACACGTAGAAACATCGACGTCACGTATTGCACACGCTTGCATAAAGCCCTCTTCGACTCACGGGAATATAAAAATGAATACCAAGTGACAGGTGAGTGCAGAAACCCCAATTTTCCCATAATGCACCGGTGTGCCGGATCATCGAGTCATGGTCTGTCCTCTCAGTTAAACTAGTGTGTGTGTGTGTGCGTCTCACTCCTGTCCGAATCCTTCCGTCTCCTCGATGGCAAACATCAGCTTCTCCTTGAGCTGCTCGTAGCTCCGGTACGGCGGAAGATCCAGACGATTGAAACTGAAGCAGAAAGAGAAGCGGGAGCATTTACGGCGGGGATTGGACAATACGGCACTACAGGAGTACGCTCTGGAAACAAACTCTGAAGTTGGCTTGATAAAGCTACAGCTGAAAGTTTGAAGTAGTTTTAACATTTTTAAGTTTAGAGATTTTCAGTCTACATGTTCAGTTTGAAATAGTTTTAGTTTAGTCATTTTAAAAGTTAGAATGTTTGACAGATAGATATGCGGTTGCTAAGGTACTCTGGGTGGTTGCTATGGTACTCTGGCTAGTTGCTAGTGTATCTGAATAATTGTTGGGGGTATAGAGACAGAGCGACACGTGTCATTATGGGGGGGGGGGGGGGGGGGGGGCAAACCAACCGGCTCCATTGACTTTCTATTGAAGGAAGCGGTCACCTTGTCATTTCTGAAATATTACAAAAAAACTAACAATGTCTAAAAGCTGATATGTGACGAGGCGTACAGAAAACAAACTAAACAACCCAGGAACAAAAACACAGAAGTTTTATAAGCTGCTGAGCCAAAAAACGAACGTTTAAGGACAAAAAAGTGGATACAGGCACTTGAGTCAGAGCGCGACTTGTTATTTACACTGAGAACTGCGCCCACTGGAGGAGAAAGTAATCAGAGACAGGAAATATTATATATAAAACTGACATTTGAATATTTGACAACATGTTTACTGCACACGTAGAAACACTGAGACATACTGAGGGCCAGGATCCCAAAATTGATCTATTCTTCTGCTGAAGCTTCATGTCTTATTGCCTGTATGCACTTTTGTCTCCTTAAACGCTTGTTTTTTGGGATCGACCGCTTATAAAAACTTAGTTATGCGTTTTTTTAGCTTGTTTGCTGCAAACCTTGTCATATATCAGCTTTTAGACATCGTTCTGTTTTTTGTTATAAGTAAGAAAAGACGAGGCGACCGTTTTACGCAATACAAAGTCAATGGAGAGCGTTGGATTGTTTTCCCCCCGGTGTGGGCGTGGCCTAAATACGCTCGGTCTCTATGAGATGAATGTTATTGATTTTATGTAGAGATGCACAGATATGAAAATATGTGTCAATACCAATAATGATAATTTTTCATATTTGAAAAGCCGATAACACGCATATATATATAAAATGGTGAATTTTGTATTAAATACATTAAACATTTTTATATAATTTTTGAGAGCCTGATTACCAAAACAAAAGTCTCACCATTAAAGGCCATGTCATAAGCACATAATTATGATGTTCTCATTATGATTATAAGACAGACTTGAGCTGCACAGGTTAACTGTATTTTGCTTATTAAAGTGATTCAAAATCATATTTCAAGCAATTCAAACCCATCATGGTGAACAGTGCGCATCTGAAGCGCCTCCGCTGAAGGAAATAATGTGTTACTCATCGGACATATTTTCTTATCGATAATGATAGCAATAAAAATAAACATATCAGCCGAAACTGATATTGTGGCCAATATTTTGTGCATCCCTAATTTTAGGATTTTTGTTATAACATGCAGATGAACACAATGCAAATGTGTAAAGAATTACACAACTATATGAAGCACTAGATGAGAAATTAGTTATTAATTTCAAAATAAAATATAGTAAATAAAAAATACTTTAAGATTTACAACTAATTACATTTAATAATTTAAATAATGTATTAATAATTATTGAATAAACAACAAATAATTAGTCAAAATTATTAAATTAATAAAAAAAGTAAATTATGAACAAATATTAACAATTTACAATAAGGTTGCATTTGCTGACTAACTAAACTTGAACTTTTTTCCTACAGTATTAAAATCAGAAGTTGCATCTGTTATTTTATATGATACATTAATAATAATAATACTTTATAATTAACTGTTTGGTTACTAATAATTGTTATTATTTTAAGATATTCTTCAAATACACACTCACTCACACACACACACACACACAATCTCAATATTTCAAGAATATCTTTAAAATAATAACAATAAAACAACAAAAATATATCATATATTAGTTATTAATGCTATTTTATTCATATTGATTGCTGTTAATAATAATAATACATTTGTATTGTGATGATTATGATTATTGTTATTATTAGCAAAAAAAATTTCCTACTGATTGATAAATGATGACATTAAATTATGTAAATAGACAGTTTTAACCAAGCTTCCTCTGACACACACACACACACACACACACACACAGCTCAATGCCAGCTCTCCTCAGAGGGCATCGTGTGGCCGCTCTCTGCAGATGAATATGATGTGTTTATGAATGAGGTTATGTACCATGTGTGGCTGCGGGGAAGCCAGTTCTCTTTCCCGACCTTCTCGATGCAGAACTTCTGCGCTCCGTTACTTCCTGTGAACAGACAAATCAAACACATCACTAATATCCACACTAAAACATATCTGCCGCAGTTTTCTGTCATCGATTGCAAAATGTCCTAAATACATGAACTGATTATGATTAATAACTGGGGTCAATCTTTGGCTATTAAACACTTTTTTACCCTATTCACATGTAGTGTCTTGTGTGAGAATGTGCAGGACTCAACAGGGGTAATATTTAAATGTTATTTAGCAGTTTAATGACACTATATATTCGGCTTCAGTCTGGAGCCCTGTGCTTAGATAAACACGGAAGTGACTGAACGCAGCTGCGGGTACCACGGACGTCTGTACTACAGAAATGCTGGTATCGACACATTTTTATAATTTCAGTACTGACTTGGTACCGAAGTACCGGTACTTGTGACATCCCTATTATGGACATTAAAATAACTCACCCATCAGGTCAGCAAAGCCTCCGACGGGCAGACGACAGGTGCCGGTCACAAACTGCAGCAGTCTCATCCGCTTCTCATTGTCCATCTCTTTAATAAACTAGAGAGAGAAGATGATGGAGTGTCTTAAAACTCGTCAATCTGACAGAAAACTAAAGTTAAACCCAGTGTGTCAGTACCTGCCAGAACCACAGGATCTGTTTACTGGAGGCCGTGTAATGTCTGTAAATGGTGTTTCTCTGCCAGTCGTTCAAATCGATTTCCTGCATACCACACAACATCACCTACGACACAAGAAACACGGCTCAGTGCTGGACACACACAACACTGACATATATCCTCCTGATCTTATCTAATTCAATGACTTCCAGATATGCTTAGAGGCGTTATTGTGCTTTTTTCCCTTGTTCTGTAGTGTGTGGTGTTGCTGTCTGAGGATTTCTCTATATCAGTGTCAGTGTTTCTGAACTCCTGAAACGCCTCCATTGTAGTCTTGAGTTTTCTTTTCCGGGAACCAACATGTCACACTATTCCTCATTTTAATTATTTATAAGCAGAATAAAGTGGCAGGCCTGATTGAGTTAGTTAATAGTGTGTTTAAACTGGTGGTTATAATAAGGGGCGGGACATTCCTCAAACACACTGGTATCTCTTGATCAATCACAACACACCGGTCCAGCCGCCCAATCAGAGCACACTGTGCTTTTCAGAAGGCGGGACTTAATAGAGACAGGAACTAAACAGAGCGTTACTGACAGACTGGGAAGAGAGGAGCCGCCACAATGGAGAATATGAAGAAATAATCAACATTCAAGCGGGAAAACCTGCTCTAGTGGAGCAAAAAACACAAAATCAAGACTGTTAAAGGGCATAATGGATCCTCTTAAAGCTTTATTTTTTAGGCAGCTGTACATTTATGGGATTTTGAATTGGCGTCTCTTACCTCCAGCTCTTTGGCGTCGAAATACTGCAGGTACTGCTGCGGAAGAACCTCATTAAATCCTTCAAAGAACGCTTGAGTTTGTTCCTCGACACCTCGAGACAGCCGCCACTCCGCCACCAGCCTGGACAGAGCAGACAACAGGACATTACTACCCAGACTAAACAACACCTGCGGCAGCTTCGACACAACCACAATCCCAGTCTACACAGGCCGCATCTTACAAATACAGAACCGGGTTTGAAACACTTTACACGTAAATTATATATATTTGAGTGAACCGTGCTGGCAAAATAGGTCGTAATGAGCTCATTTTCAGAAATGAGTTATATTTTCACACTTTTCATGTAAAAATGAAATTCAAGTTTTCTGAAGTTTCCAAAACAAAATCATCTAGCAATCATTCCTTAAAATCCCTTCAACTTTTCTTTTCCATGATACTACAATTGTTTGATTAACATGAATGAGACAGACAGCCAATATATTCAGACCGACTGTACCGCACGGGTCTAATATAATGTCACACATCAGATGTTTTTCCCCCAACAGTTAACCAAACGTTCAATAACAACATAACGGATAATGTTTGTGTGAAAACTCGCCAAGACAAATATTCTGAACTACTGTAAATCATGTGTATATGAGGATCACGCGCTGTCTGAGGGATCTTGTCAGTCAGCGCGAGTGAGATGGTTTTGTTTGAGAATCTCATTGGTTCTTCAGACTCATGCCATCAAGAATTCACTATGAATATTCACAAAGTTTAATACTGCGCTTTAACCCTTAAAGGCCGAGACAGCCGCCCGCGGCTAAAAATAACTATCGTTCTAAAATGTTTAATCACTTTTAAACCACAAATCCAATCTGTATGCTGTAAACTGCACCATAAAGAGGAGAATAGGTGTAATATGTCTCGTGATTGATCATTCAGAGGCTCCATAGTCAGTGTGGATTTGTCATCAAGAGACCAACTGGGAAAACCAGGTAGCTGCTGGTAGAGGTGTTAGTGAGGCCAGCAGGGGGCGCTCAACCTGTGGTCTGTGTGGGTCCTAACACCCCAGTATAGTGATGGGGACACTATACTGTCAAAAAGAGCACCGTCTTTCAGATGAGACGTTAAACCGAGGTCCTGACTCTCTGTGGTCATTAAAAATCCCAGGATGTCTTTCGGAAAAAGAGTAGGGGTGTAACCCCGGCATCCTGGCCAAATTTGCCCATTGGCCCCTGTCCATCATGGCCTCCTAATCATCCCCATATCCTGATTGGCTTCATCACTCGGTCTCCTCTCCACCAATCAGCTGGTGTGTGGTGAGCGTTCTGGCGCAATATGGCTGCCGTCGCATCATCCAGGTGATGCTGCACATTGGTGGTGGTTGAGGAGATTCCCCCCTTCAATGTAAAGCGCTTTGAGTGCCTTGAAAAGGGCTATATAAATTGAACGCATTATTATTATTATAACATTCAACACACTCAAATGTGTGTAATATGATAAAACAGAGCTGAGTTACCGCACACACACACACACACACACGAGCGGAAGAAGCAGGAGCGCTCGTCTGGCAGAATAAAAGCTCCGCCATCAAGCTACGTCTTTGTTTTGAATAAGCCACCTCTAGCGGCGAAAACTTACATATTGTACCTTTAATGAACACATTTTTGTGAAAACCTTGAATTCGACCCAAAATTTAATTTTTTCACTTGTTTTGCCTGTAGATCAAAATTAGCCTGCACCACACACACACACACACACACACATTATATATATATATATAAACACATATCACTGGTCAGGAAATTAGACAGAACTGCACAGATACTGTAGATTAGCACAGGATAGCCTTCCAGCTTTTAACAGGAAGAAGAGTCAATGTTTTACACTCAAACAGTTCAGGAAGTGCTGAGAAAGTTTAAAATAGGGGTCTCCCAGTTTAAGTTTAATATGAGACCAAATATTCTCTATAACAAATCTGGACTCTGACCAGCCCAAAACATGAGCCTGATGGACTCGTTCTCAAGACACTTCTTATTGTCTTTGCAGTTTGGGCAGGAGCATCGTCTTGTTGAAACAGAACATCTGATCATTCCTCTTTAGATAACGTTTCAATTGTTATGGGCCACAATCTCCTGTACGCCAAAGCATTAAAAGACTTTTCACAGTGAAGCAGCTCACGAACACCAGCAGCTAATGACACACTTCCTCCACGCTTCACTGTGCTAGATAAGCATTTATTATTATATTACTCAGCAGATTTGAGAAAAGACAACTCGTGTTTTGTGATTCATCACTAAACACAACTTCTCATATCCTGTGTATTCTTTGAAGCTTCCTGAGAGAGCAATGGAGACAGCAAATACTCTTTAAGCAGTGCATTTGCTTAAATTTAACTCATTTCCAGAGCAATAGATAGTTTGTGGTTAAGAAAATTGAATGGTTCTTCTTTAGCTTAGGTGTGTGTGTGTGTGTGTGTGTGTGTGTGTGTGTGTGTGTGTGTGTGTGTGTGTGTGTGTATTACATTGTGGGGACAAATTACAAATGTCCCCACAATATAAATGGATTCATAAACATACTAAATGTTTTTTTGAAAATGTAAAAATGCAGAATGTTTCCTGTGATGTAAGGTTTAGGGGCAGAGGCAGTGTAGGGGGGTACAATGTACGGTTTAAAATCCATTACACCTATGGAAAGTCCCCACAATTCACAAAAACACAATGTGTGTGAGTGTGTGTGAGAGTGAGAGCCTGAGAGACGGGTAGAGCAGCACCTGATATACTCCTCCTTGTTCTCCTCTGTGACCTGGATGTTCCCTCCGTCCGGCTTCAGCTCGTGAGTTGACACCTCACCCAGGATCTCCTTATCTACTGAGAAATACATCTCCAGACCGCACTCCTCAATGTTGTTATCCCTGACACAACACACACACAAAACACTTTGAGAGGCGTTCATGACAGAACTCAAACTATGCTGAGCTGCGTTTCAGACACGAGAAACATCTGTGGGGTTTATAATCACATCATACATACACAAGAAAAGACTCAGCAAGTCATAATAGCTCATAGCAGGTAAAGAATTAATTTAATATAATTTCAGGTTAAATTAACAGAAGAGGAACAGGTTCTCATTTACAATGATGACCTGGCCAACAGGCAGCATAAGAAGCAGGTATAATACATAAAATTAATACAAAAATACAGCGATAAACATAACATATAAAACACACAAGAAGAAGAAAGAAGAAGGTAAACTGACTTGATCCAGATGAGGGAGTTGTAGAACTCCGGGTCAATGGACTCCAGGTCTTTCAGAGCCCAGGGCTTGTTCAGGATACGCTTGTAGAATGGCAACGAGAAGCCCGTGTCGATGAACTTCCCATGAAACAAGGCCTACAGGTATCAGACACAAATGACATGTTAAACTGGCACCATGGAGATTTTTTCCTTTGTAATGTTCATGAGCGTCCAAATCCAGTAATGAAACAGGACAAATGAACAAACAAAAAATAATCTAACAATGAGCAGATATGGCAAAACAACATTACCATGGCAATGAAGCGCCCAATGAACTTGAAGTACTTGAGGTGGTCGGGGTTGATGTAGGAGGCGGGGTTTATCTGCAGGCAGTAGTTGTCTTTGCCAGCGTACTCGAACAGGCAGTACATGGGGTTCAACACCTCGTGAGATAACAGGAAGAACCATTCCCTGCACCAAACACACCACAAACATTATCTGAATGTATTTACACCTGGTTTACACACAAGTGATGCTTTCAAACTCCACCACTACAGCCGTTTCCATCCACGTGTTTTTATGCATATTTTGGAATATAGATATATACATAGAAACGGCATAAATGTGCATAATTTCTAAAAATGCACATTATAAAAAACCTATGCGCTCAATTGAGTCCGATTTTTATCCGATTAATAAACATGCGCATAAACTACAGTCAAAACATATTTACAGAATAAATTCCTCAATGCGCATCATGAAATTACACCACACCCTATATGATAACATTTATTTTAAGGTGACGTACTTGCATGTTACCCCATTTGCTTACTATAGTAAATTATGCATAATTACAAGTAACTAACCATAAATCAAACCCTAAACGTAACTCTATAGTAAGTACATGAAGTTAATTAATATTACTCAGTACTTATTTGATTAAGTACAATGTAACTGTCACTTTAAAATAAAGCGTAAATGAAGTGTTTGCGTGTATGTAAACTGATCAGGCATAACCTTATGACGTAATGTTATACGTCATCTGTGAAGTGAATAACACTGATGATCTCTTCATCACGGCACCTGCTAGTGGGTGGGATATATTAGGCAGCAAGTGAACATTTTGTCCTCAAAGCTGATGTGTTAGAAGCAGGAAAAATGGGCAAGCGTAAGGATTTGAGCGAGTTTGACAAGGGCCAGATTGTGACGGCTAGACGACTGGGTCAGAGCATCTCCAAAACTGCAGCTCTTGTGGGCTGTTCCCGGTCTGCAGTGGTCAGTGTCTATCAAAAGTGCTCCAAGAGGAACAGTGGAGAACCGGCCACAGGGTCATGGGCGGCCAAGGCTCATTGATGCACGTGAGGAGCGAAGGCTGGCCCGTGTGGTCTGATCAAACAGACGAGCTACTGGAGCTCAAACTGCTCCAGAACTTAAAGCTAGTTCTGATAGAAAGGTGTCAGAATACACAGAGCATCTCAGTTTGTTGTGTATGGAGTGGCATAGCCACAGATCAGTCAGGGTGCCCACGGTGACCCCTAACCCCGCCGAAAGCACCAACAGTGTCACGTGAGCATCAGAACTGGACCACGGAGCAATGGAAGAAGGTGGTCGGGTCTGAGGAATCACGTTTTCTTTTACATCACGTGGGCAGCCAGATGTGTGTGCTTCGCTTACCTGGGGAACACATGGCCCCAGGATGCACTATGGGAAGAAGGCGAGCCGGCGGAGGCAGTGTGATGCTTTGGGCAATGTTCTGCTGGGAAACCTTGGGTCCTCCATCCATGTGGATGTTACTTTGACACGCTCCACCTACCTAAGCATTGCTGAGACCATGTTCAGCCTTTCATGGAATATCAATATTAGGAAGGTGGTCATAAAGTTATGCCTGATCAGTATAAATACATATAAATATACACACATATACCCAATATATTCATTGGGTGTATATAACTGTGGTATCTAACACCAAGATATATATATATATATCTTGCACGCACATACACGCGCACACACACAAAACACACAGGAAATAGGAACATCATGTGTACTTTCATTTTAGTCTTAAAATATCCAAAAGGTAAGGTAAACTTTGTCTGTCAAAGATGAATTTCTGTCCAGGAAAATGAACAATGCTATGCATCCCTACTTTCACATTATAAAAAATAAATATCACAAAAACACAATCACCATAAAAAGCAAACAAACAGACCAAGTAAATACCATCCTATAAAAAATATATATGTATATGCATGTGACACATGCACTCTCTCATGAGTGTAAAAGCATCTACCCATATATATAAACCTCAATACTTTAATTAAGAATTTGGTTTAACACAGTCACCGCCAAAGGGGCAAATCTTTGGTATATGTTCTTCATATACAAAACGAGCAAAACTGGAGCGGTGGGATTGGTCAGAATATACTGCAATTACCTTTTTATCTATAAAATGTAAGAACAGCTCTAGTATTAAACTCCGTTTCTGGCCGGTAATCTTACTTGCTTCATTAATTACTTGTGTCAATTTATTTTTCTGCCCAAGTATGTTAAAAATACGTCCAAAATATTTAAAAAATGAAACCTGCCTTGCCACGCCGCCATAGTCAAGCCCCTCCTCCCCGGGGAAGATGATCCACAGCCTGCGGCGGAGATCTTGAGCGCTGAAACTCATGATCTGTGCGAGAGAAACCAGAACAACGTCACTTACATCTCAGAGACTCCAGCTGTGCAGATGCCCGAAGCAATTAAAGAACAGCACACACTCCACAGCAACAGGTTAAACCTGCCTCAGAGCACCACTGAGAGCCTTTGAAAACTGGCATACGTCTGTTATACACACAGAAATGATTCAGACACCAGATATAATCATTTATCAGTGGGTGGAGGACACTATAGTTCCTTTATGTAAGTGAGGAGAGCCAAATGAAGTAGACTGTGACATGTTGAAGGTGTCTGAATATGTTATGGTTTGACTGTATATATGGTTTAAAGGGATAGTTCACCCCAAAAATGAGCCTGACGTTGATCTGCTGACCCCCAGGGCGTCCGAGATGTAGGTGTGTGTGTTTCTTCAGGAGAACACAAATGAAGATTTTTAACTCAACCGTTGCTCGTATAATGCATGTCAATAGGCTGTATTTCTGTGAGTAAAAAACACAGAGACATACGGATCCATATTAAACCCTGTGGCTCGTGGAGACACATTGATGTCTTAATTATCCAAAGTGGTTATGACATATGCAAATTTGGACTCAAATGTGGGGAGCAGAGCTGAAGTGACACGAAACGATTGGTTTCAGCGATAAACCCAACAGTACGTGTTATTTTTTTACCTCATATCAGACGAATCTCATCCAGTATTCCCAACGCCATTTCTTCCGTCGAAAAAGGTCAAAATAACGGCGTGATCATAGAGATGTGTACATAGATGCCTCCTTCGACCGATCCGCACAGGCACTAATGACGATCTATATATACATCTATGATCACACTGGGTTTTTGACCTTCTTCGGTCGGGTTTATAAGTGTTTTGTATAAGGTTTAATATGGATTCGTATGTCTGTGTGTTTTTTATTCTCATAGAAATACACCCCATTGACATGCATGATATTAAAAATCTTCATTTGTGTTCTCCTGAAGAAACAAACACACCTACATGTTGGATATCCTGGGGGTCAGCAGATACACATCACATTCTCATTTTTGGGTGAGCTATCCCTTTAACAAAGCTAGAGCTACTAACAAAACTGCACCATATTTAAACCTGGTTTTACCATGATAGTCATGGGTTATTTTGAACTTGGCCTGCAGTACCTGCTGGAACGAGTCTTCAAACAGCGTTTTGCGGCTGACGTTGATCTTTATGTGCTGTGGCATTGCTAATTGCTATAATGAAAAATTAAACACAAACAAAAAGTTACAATGTCTATTTGGCATTATCCAAACACGTTTGCTCATTAAAATATTTGTATTTATCTATCTATCTATAATAACCCATCTGGATGAAATATGCAGAAATAAGGGAAACCCTCACCTGACACCAGAATTTGAAGTACTGAACTTTGGCTTTGAAGTCTCGTACGTATGTGATTTGAGGGCCGTTCTCACTGAGGGGAAGAAAAGAGAGAAGCAGTTCATTATACAAAGAGAATCAAAGGCTAAAGTCTGTTAAAACGCCCTTATATATTGTTCAGGAATCATCCTAGTTTGATCTGTAGAGTCACCGCAGCACTGAATCTACACCATTATGGCAAATAAAAAAAAATACTTTTTATTAGAGCTGTTGTGTAAATTTAATTTGATATGATACAAAGACTGAGTGAAAAAAATAAAAATAAAAAATAAAATAAAAATTCACACAAAGTCATCCATTTGAATTGGATTTCAGAAACTAATTAATGCTAATTTTCAATACATTCATTTATTGTAATGTGAAAAGATACGCATTTACAGATGCGTTAATGTCAAAATATGAAAATGACTCCAGTAAAATTGCTTTGTCTACTAAACCTGCCTAGTTACTTCATAAACGTCCTCAAACTGAACCCAGGACAGCTGAAACGCCTAATCCTAATCTGGAGCCTTTATTCTGACGCTCGTGACGCGTAACGCAGATGGTTTTGAGGATATTTTGTCATCAAAAGCACGTCTCACATTCCTCTGACATAGAGGATCGCTCTGTACACTTTATGTAAATCAACACACACATTCTCCAGCTCGACAGCGAGAGGTGTGTTTGCACTGAGCTGACTCATCAAGGATGATTACAATCGAATGCAGTTTCACACACACACACAAACCGGTTTTTCCAGTTACGCATCTGACTTCTGATGAACACACGGTCCGGCCTGAAAGAGATCATTGTGCATCTCCAAGCTCAATCTAAATGAAGGTGCAATATGAAGCTCTCAGGCCAGCCTCCAGGTCATAAATTACATTTATGATTTATACTAGGGCTAAAAGATTAATTTAATTGTGATTAAATTGCAGATTTTTGAGCTATTAATTGCAATTAAATCACAGGCTTAGATTAATCGCAATTACATAGCAGACTTTTGAGTGATTAAATTGCAGACTTGAGCGATTATTTCGCAAAGTTTGTGTGATTAAATCTCAGGCTTTGAGAGATTTATTGCATTTAAATCTTAGACTTTGAGCGATTATTTGCAATTAAATCTCAGATTGAGTGATTAATCGCATACTTATGATGAAATTAAGCATACATAATTTATCTTGTTTAATGCATTTATTCTGAAATTTAAACTGTATTTTCTGCAGGAAACGAAACCGGGCTACTCATTTGATCGGTCTCACTCTACATATCTACACTTCAAATAATGTTTAGTGAAGATTTGATCACACACCAACTGAAAACCAGCAAAAAGGAGAATGTTCTCAGAACGCTCTGGCTAGTTTCTCCAAACGTTATGAGCAAACGTTCTTCCAGTAACATTAAAATAACGTTTGTTTAAACTTATCAGGTCTCTGATAATGTTCTCAAAACGTTAGCATTTAATTCATGAAATGTTTTTTCCGAAACAGTTTAGTTGGATGTTTCTCTAATATCTTTAAAATGTAAAATATGATTTCATTTAAAATGTTATAATTATGTAATAATTAAAAATGTACTTGTTTGAGAATCTTCAGAGAAAATGTAAAGGTAACATTTCCATGAAGTTTGCAAAATTATAAAATAGGATGTTCACTTAACATTCGCATAACCACAATTTTTTTTTAATAACATTTAAAAACTCAACGTTTAGAGAACGTTCAGAAATATAATTTTCATAACTTAAGGGGAACGTTAGCACAAACTTCTTAGGACATATTTTTATTAGCTGGGAAACAGCATAGACTATAAGATCGATCTTATGATTTAAAGTCACAAACTCAAAATGGACAATTCTTGTTTTTTTATAGCCTGGATGCCAGCTGAACTCAGCCCCGCCCACACATTTTTTTAGGTCGGCGGTTCGGTCTGGCCTCGCTCCATAGAGGAGTAATTATCCCCGAACAGAAACTGTTCGGACCAATGAAATCATCAGGGCGGGCTTTAGACGATGACGGACAGATGATCAAAAGTAACGTAATCATCACGTCATCAAAGGGGCTTGGGTTATATTTGTTCAAATCCTAAACGGAGAGCTTGTTTGTATCTGCATCACCTTCACAATTTCTCTCTAAAATGATGATCATGCTGGGTAAGTACTCTGTGCATCATTAAATATTTTTAACATCACCGGCAAAGATCATGTATTCCAGCGCACGTGCAGACAGGGTTGGCAAGTTTTTACAACAAAACCTGCCACCTACTAGCCCTAAACAATAGCTTCTCGGGGGTTTTCTGGGGGAAAAATGGTGTTTGGAGGGTAAAATGTGTGTTATTTTGGCAAGGTTGCCTGCTAAAATTCGCACTCATGGGTCTATATATCACGTAATAGTCGTTTCAACCCGCTGACATAGAAAACAACCCGCAGGGGGAAAAAACGCGGACTTGGCAACAGTGCAGTTGAGCTATAAAGACATTTGACAACTAACGTTATGCGTCGCTCCATTGCTCTGATTGTAGGTCTATCCAATTGAGGTCTTTCCTGGTTCGGTTGAAACACGCCCCATAATCACAGCCCAATGGAGCATCAGACTCATATTGGCCCTCATTTATCAAAAGTGCGTACACCAAATTTCCAGCGTACACCTTGCGTACACCCAAACCCACGGTGACTTTGAGATTTATCAATATGGACGTTGGCGTACGGCACGCTCAAATCCTCCGCCAGCTCAGGAGGTGGTGTACGCACGTTTGAGAAAAACAATTCCACAAAACAACACCACAAAACGCACTGAACAAAGATCTGCTATTTTATGACCCACTGTAAAAAACTAAAACAACATAGTAATTATAAACTTTATTTTTGTGCAACGTATTCAATGTTTAATTTGTGTGACTATAGGCTACCATTAGCATTTGAGGCATGCATTCCTCCAGTTGCGAGTCTGTACGAGGCTAAGTCTGTACGGCAGCTGCGCACGGACTGGGACTGAATAATTCAGACTGAACAAATAATAAAAATAACATTCTTCTTCTTTTAAATAATAACGACATTCTTCTTCTAAATAACAATAAACGTCATTAATAATAAAATTCATAAAAATATAATAAAAAGAATCTTACAAATTGTCATGCAATTATTAATGTGAATGAATGGTACTCCACATCACATCATATCGTACACCCCAATACATGTGCCGTGATTCGAAATTAAATCCTAATTGTTTCAAAACATGTGCTGTAAAATAATGCACTGTGAGGTAGGCATAATTTATCATCCAAACAGCTTTAAACTGCTGGAGTGCGCTTCTTAACCTCCACACTATTAACAGTACTCGTAATTTGGGTCCATATTTTGTTTTTGTGGGTGCCTTTAATCCCACTCTTTAAACTCCCAAATAAAACAATTTCGCTTTTTTCCACTTCCCTGGTGATGGTCTCGATGGGCGCGTCTCAATCATCTCAATAGTTTAGTAGTCAGAGCACTGATCAGGGAGTCAGCCCATTGACTTATGTCCTAATCAGTGCCCTGACTAGTGGACTAGTGAGATGATTGACGTCGGAGAAGTTTCGCTTCTTTGCCGTCTTCTGTTTGTCCATGGCGTAAAATGAGGGCGTGGGGGAGGCGGAGACTTGAATATATAGGGGCGTGTTATTCTAATGACGATCGTTTTCAGCCGCGGCATTTATCAAGGGCAGGTATTGCGTACACCTGGATTGCAGAGGTGCGCACAGTTTCATAAATCAGGCGGTGAGAGGAGTGTAAGCATAATCTTACGCCAACATATACACCAGTTTCTACGCAAGATTGATAAATGAGGGCCATTCTGACTAGAGCTGAGTATGAACACATCAGGCTAGTTTTTTTATAGAATAGTATAAATGCTAGTATAGTTTAAACCCCCTGGTTTCTGCAATTTTCACTTAGGAGCAAAAATTTGTCTTTAAACATTAAGATTTGCCATCGCGATATTTGTTTTGGCCATATCTCCCAGCCCAATTGGGTGCTGTTTTGGTCTGATTGTTTGAATGCATTCGCTGACTGGATCATTGGAGTTTAGTGGCTTAAAATGATCTGAATCGCAAAGAGAAGCGAAATCTGGTTAAAAGGTCGGAATGCAAATTTCCTCCTAGCCGGGTAACCTGTGCTTTTAGATGCTCTGTGTGATAAACTCACAACTTCTAAGATCACCTAACTGCGTGACATAAATTATGCTAATTATGCAATATCACGTGCTCAAGTACTTTATTTGTGTTCAATTATTAATATTAAATGAACATTGACAGCCCTAATTTCAGCAGAATTCATCTGCACTTACAGCGAGGACTTCCCAGTCCGCGGGTCGATGTAAGTGGTGGTCCTCCGGTTGTGATCTACAAAGTAAGGGATGCCATCGACCGTAAACCTCATCTCCCAGCCTTCAGGCAGAGCCTTCTCATTTAGCAAACTGCACAACACACAAACAGAGCCATGATAAAGATTCTTCAGGCATTTAATGAATAATCAATACTTCACTTATCCTCCCGAACAAATAAAATAAGGACCTTGAACTGAAACAATGCATTATTAATGTGTTATTCGGAATGCATTACAAAGCAGAATGAAATTACAGGACAACGTCCACATTTCGTGGAACATTAACTCACAGATCAACAAGAAAACTTCAGAGTCATGTCTCTGAGACTGGTCTTCCTTATACGGAGCGCTGCATGAAAGCAGGTGATGTACGAGACGTCGGATGAGTTATTTTAGACTGAAGGTCAATCATGTCCACTTTATTATGTCTCTGTAGTTTGGTATTTTGGATGGTTTTACACACAATGCATGCCACGTGCGGCTTATGGCTTTAGATGAGGCTTCAACTATTCATTAGTGAGTATTAGCCATTCAGAGGAAAACAATTAAAAGGATCTGACCCTTGAGTGCGCGGATCCTCCCACTGCGTCGCTCTGGTCGGGTGATGAACGAAATAAACTCTGCCAGTGGAGTCTGTTCTCTTCTCTGAGATGGGAGATAGAGAGATAGAGATAGAGAGAGAGAGAGAGATACCAGGAAGACAGTGAGAAATAATGGAGCCAAGAAGTGATTAAACCTCTGCAAACTTTGCCTCAAACAAATCACTCAAAGCTATTCTCAGCATCTGAGCTATTTTCACTAGCTGGTTTGCACGGAGGAAGCGGTTCCCATTTGTTAATTTGGGACACTGAAGGATGTCGCGGCTAATTTTAGTGCCGCTATGCAGGTGCAGATAATACGGTTACCAGAACAGTAAAAAGTGTCTGCTGGTCCAGCATATTACAGAGGAGATAACAGTTTTCACAGCAGTTTCTCCTGGTGATGAAAGGAAGGTTCGGCGCTCGCTCTCACCCCATCCGTGCGGCAGAGGTCCCAGCGGGTCAAACTCCTTATTCTGGGTGGCTGTGGCCTGATCCTGCAGCTGCAGAACAACACAAAAGGAAAACATGGCTAACTGTGTAACACATGGACAAAATAATTGTGACACCTGACTATTACACCAAGAGGGACTGTAATCCCATTCTAAATACAGACATTAAAGGGGACCTAATATACCTAATTTTACAAGATATAAAAGCTCATGTGTCCCCAGATTGTGTCTGTTAAGTTTCAGCTCAAAATACACACAGATAATTTATTATACCATGTTGTAAATGCCCATTTTTGAGTGGAAGGAAAAAAAACTGTTTTGTGTATGCATCTTTAAATGCAAATGAGCTGCTGCTCCGCCCCCTTTTATCCAGATGTGGGCGGAGCCTGTACAGCTCAATCCTCAGATACTCTGCCAGCAACTAAAACATCTGTTTGGTTTTTATGATCATCTGTATCGTTCTCACGTGACACTGCAGTTCTTCATCATCATTGAAGTTTATGATCTGCATGCGTTTTAAAGACATATCAGTCTAAACACCTCCATGAAGTTGGCACCCCATAAAACGAAATAATCCCCAAAACTATGCCATTCGTTTGGGCTATGTTTGTGCTGATTTGTGCCGCAAAAACAAACATGTGCGCTGTTTTGGTGTTTGAGATATTAAACATAATTTTTTGGGTTGTGTGACGTCACTCTCCACCCCACGTCGTTCAAATCGCTCCAAACAGGTGCCATTCGTTTGTGCTTGAGTTGTGCCATTAAAATGATCACTGTATCTATTTAATATGTATCATTAAATAAATAAATAAATAAATAAATAAATAAATAATAGGCTAGCCTACTAATGAAAAAAAGGTATCTCAGTTTGGTGAAGTTAATAACACAAACGCAGAACGTCTGCAAAATATAGCCAATTGTTTGTGCTGGTTTGTGCCGTGAAAATGTTTCGTTTGTGCTGCTTTGGTTTTTAAGATATTAAAAGAACATTTATAGGTCATTCTGAGGCCAGTCAGCCCCCACAAGCTGTAAATTCACCCCAAATAGACTCAATCGTTTGTGCTGGTTTCTGCCGTGAAAATGTTTCGTTTGTGCGGCTTCCGTTTTTAAAATATTCGATTTTGAATTATGCTCCAAATTCACCCAAACTAATCTTGTTTGTTTGTGCCTCGTTTGTGCCATAAAACATTTTGTGTGTGCTGCTTCTATTTTTAAAATATTAAAATAATATGTATTGGACATTCTGAGTAGAGCCCTGCATTTATGCCCGAGCCCGACGGGCCCCGACATTTTTACGCCCCTAGGGTCTTACCTAAAACTTTCAGGCTTCTCCTTTGTTTGATATTTATTTTATTAATTAAAAGGAACAATGAGATGTGCTGTTGGTGGAAGCAACACGAGACCATAATAGCGTACACGACTGTCAAGACATGGCTCGCGTCAGCAGCAGCGCGCGTTTCATCAGCTGCTAGAGTTATGACCTTTTACAACGGGGTCCTTCAGTCGTTTTCTCAGACCAGAGTCTATCTGATTGCGAAATAACCAGGAGTAGGCCTAAATTCCTTCCGAGATTCGTAGCCTATTTAATTCCGATCACTCAAACAAACCAATTCAGAATACCAATTGAGTGTATGGATGGGTGAATGTGAGGCAACATGTAAAGCGCTTTGGATGGCCATTGGGTCTGTTGAAAGCACTATATAAATGCAGTCCATTTACCATTGAGAGTTGCTAGACGACACTCGCGGCAGATTAGATTTGCTGCCTATATTATAGTATTTGAAGTCTTTAAGATAGATCTTTTGAAAAGCCTAATAAAACAAATAAAAATGAATACAATTTTCCTCAATGTTGTTTTAGACCACAAAGCTAAAAGGAGCGTTCCAGGGCCACCCACACATTCGAAACAAATAATAGGCTGGCTAGGGCTATTATAAAAGCATATTAAAAGAAACAAACAAACAAAAAACCAACAACAATCCGGTTCAGAAATTGTCCATTTCTGACATGCACTTGCCACCAAAAAGGAGGAAAACAGAGTTTGTTCAAACTGAGTAGGCTATCTTATTTTAAATAACATATCCACTGCTCTTACTATTTCTGCTAAATGTTTAGGCTAGGATATGCTCTTAATCGTATGCGATTCCGCTGGTGAATTCATCATCTATAGCTTATTCAGTGAATAATAGGCCTATTTTTAAAACGGAAGCAGCACAAAAGGAAATTTTACCGGCTGAGTGACCTCAGAATGACCAACAAATAACCTATTATCTTAAAAACAGAAGCAGTGCAAACAAAATGTTTTAAGGCACAAACCAGCACAAAAAAACTAAATTAGTTTGGGTGAATTTGGAGCTTAATTCAAAATCTAATATTTTAAAAACTGAACCAGCACAAACATAAAATATTACCGGCACAAACGATTGAGTCTATTTGGGGTGAATTTGGAGCATGTTGGGGGCTGAGTGACCTCAGAATGACCTATAAATATTATTTTAATATTTTAAAAAAGCAGCATGAACAAAATGTTTTATGGCACAAACCAGCACAAACGAAGCACAAAAAAACAAGATTAGTTTGGGTGAATTTGGAGCTTGTGAGGGGGCTGAGTGACGTCATCGTTAATTAAATGTATAATATTTTAAAAACGGAAGCAGCACAATTGAAATCTTTACCGACACAAACAGAGCACAAAATATTGAGACTATTTGGGGTGAATTTAAAGCATGTGGGAGGGCTGGTGACGTCATCGTCAATAATTAAAAGTCCAATATTTTAAAAAACGAAAGCAGCACAAACGAAAATTTTAACGGCACAAACGATTGAGTCTATTTGGGGTGAATTTGGAGCTTGTGGGGGGCTGAGTGACCTCAGAATGACCTATAAATGTTCTTTTAATATCTTATAAACCAAAGCAGCACAAACAAAACAACTGAGATTCCTTTTTTTCATTAGCAGGCTAGCCTATTATTTATTTATTTATTTATTTATTAGGCTATTCTAATATCCTAGGTATTATTCTAATTATTCCAAGTGATTTAATACAGCAATCACTTAGGCGACAGGGCACAAACGATAAAGGCAGTTTGGAGCAAGGATGGCATGGGGTGGAGAGGGACGATTTATATTTGTTATTACTAAAGAGGGGAAATAGATAGTGATCATTTTAACGGCACAAACCGGCACAACTCGAGCACAAACCAACGACACCGGTTTGGAGCAATTTGGACGGCATGGGCTGGAGAGTGACGTAACAACATCCGAATTATATTTGTTATTTCTAAGGAAGCAAACATAGCACAAACGAATGGCATAGTTTTGGGGATTATTTAATTTTATGGGGTGCCAACTTTACGGAGGTAGTCTAATCTTCTGATGTATGATTTTCTGAGCACACACACACACACACTCGAAGCACAAACACAGAAAGCTGGACGTCAGACGGAGTGTCCTGCGAGTATTAAACAAAGTTCTCTTTCACATCTTACTGCGCTTAAACTATCAAATACACAAAAGTTTACGTCAAAAACACACATAGTTCACATAAACAGTCAGTTATGTCTGTAAACATAAACGTTAATAGGCCCCCTTTAATATGGAGTTGGTCCCACATTTGCAGCTATAACATCTTCCACTCTTCCAGGAAAGCTTTCCACAAGATTTCAGTGTGGTTTCTGAAGGTATTTCTTATAATTCATCCATCTAGTAAAGCATTTGTGAGGTCAGGCCCTGATGCTAGACGCAAAGCCCTGTCTAGCAATCCCCGTTCCAGTTCATCTCAAAGGTGTTTGATGGGGTTGAGGTCAGGGATCAGTCTGGCTCTTTCACACCAAATTCATCCAACCATATCTTTATGGACTTTGTTTTGTGCAATGGGGCACAGTCATGCTGGAATAGAAAAGGGTCTTCCACAAACTTGGTATTCTGAAGCATTAAGATTTTCCTTCACTGGAAGTAAGGAGCATAGCCTAACCCCTGAAAAACAGGCCGACACCAACCTTACAGTTGCCACAATGCAGTCCGGCAGGTGACGTTTCCCTGGCATCTGCCAAACACCAGACAGAGAAGCAGGTCTCGTCACTCCAGAGAACACGTCTCTGCTCTAGAGTCCAGTGGCGGCTGCTTTTCATCACGGCATCTCACGTTTGCATTACACTCGTTGATGTGAGGTTTGCATGCCACCGCTTGGCCATGGAAACCCACTCCGTGAAGTTCCCGCCACACAGTTTTTGCGCTGATATTAATGATGGTTAGAAACCCAGCCTGATCTGCCGGCGATTTGATTTTGCCCGGCAACTCAGTCTGGAAACCTGTACATTAATTTCTACTGCTTCTGTTACACTTTTGTGGGAACCAATCACAGACTGGCTTAGCCACCTGATGCGCTATTGGGGGGTTTAACACAATGAATGAATGAATGAATGAATGAATGAATGAATGAATGAATGAATGAATGAATGAATGAATGAATGAATGAATGAGGCATTTATATAGCGCGTTCATATGTACTACTGTACACCCAAAGCGCTTCACACTCATGACAGGGGTCTCTCCTCAACCACCACCAGTGTTCAGCATCCAATTGGATGATGCGACGGCAGCCACAGTACAACGGCGCCAGTGCGCTCACCACACCGAGAGGGTGATAGAGCCAATTCAGTGGATGGGGATTATTAGGAGGCCATGATTGGTAAGGGCCAATGGAGGGAATCTAGCCAGGACACCGGGGTTACACCCCTACTCTTTACGAGAAGTGCCATGGGAGTTTTAATGACCACAGAGAGTCAGGACCTCGGTTTAACGTCTCATCTGAAGGACGATGACGGCTAGAGAAGCGATAAGTCGTGCCCGTAGATCACGCCTCTCGTGGTCTGATTGGTTGAAGGACTATCCAATTGCGTACAGTCATTTTAATAATGCTCGTTTATCACGCCTCTTGTGCTGGAGAAAATACAGAGCAGACCCCAGACCAATGATCATCTTAAGTTGAGCTTGGTCTGGTGATAGCCAGATAAAATGTAGGGGAAGATTGTAACTGTTCAGGTAGAGAATCAGCAGAGCATTGGCGATTTTTACGCTCCGTGAGCCTCAGCACTCGGTAAACCTTATGGTCGGTTTCCAATAAAACCTCTTACAGCTGACTGTGGAATATCCAGCAGGGATTAATCAAATTGACCTGACTTATGGCAAAGCTGGGATCCTATCACAGGTCCATGCTTGAATTCACTGAACTTTTCAGGATGACACATTTTTTTATATCACAAATGTTTGCAGATTTGATTTTATACACCAATGGATATTAGTCTGATGGAAACACCTGTCCCAATACTTTTGTCCATATAGTGTACATCAAGATTTTCTGAGAAAAGTCACCAAATTAATACCTTTCAAAGCCATAACTTTATAAGATAACTTTCTCAATAATATAAGCAAGGCCCTGGTATTACGATGCGTTTTGGTCGATCAGATTACAAGAAGATGACACTAAATACAGGTTTAAACAGGGTCGAGCTTCTGCACTCTTCCAGATGTGTTTTTGTAGTGTAGACATCACACACACAAGTGAGCAAATGCACATGAACAGCAGTTAACACACCATAAGGCTTCTTCATCAATCAAAGGATCTATCAGTGTGTTTGAGCTCCTCACCCCGATGATGAACCTCTGGTTGAACTGCTGCATGGCTCCCTGTAGCTGACTGCGCTGGTGCTGCCACTGCTCGTAGTTCCTCACTGTCTCCATCGTGGGACGCTGCCATGTGGTGGTTCTGGTAATGTGGTCCACAAAATACACCCGTCCCATCTGGTCCACGCGCCGCTCCCAACTACAAAAGAAAGCTCATTTGAGGAAAAAATACTCATGCATTAACATTTTAAACAACATTATATATGATATACTCATTGCTCGTCTAGCTAGGAACGAGTTTTATGAGAACTAAGAAATGTGGGTCAGGTGAAACCAGCCTAATTCAATTGATTAGTCCACTTGTGTTTCAGGCAACCTAGATGTCAACCAAAAATATAGGCTGCATTTATACAAAATATAATATCTTGTGGTGAAATTTGACCTTCCACCTAGGTAGCATTTGGCAGTTGTTTTTCTGTGTATATTGTAATATAATTATCAGAAATACATGAGATCTCATGTCAAAGCCTTTATTAACAGACCAGATACTGAACTACTGAGGAACTCCGCCTGAAATAGCCAAACTCTGACTGTATCATACAGTTTAATTATGTTAAAAGAATGCGTCAAGTATGCATAGTGCATTCTTTAAGGGTGTGTCCCATAGTTAGGTTTCCTACCCTGACGGCAGAGGCTCCGGTCTCTCCCAAGTCGTCCTCTTTTCCACATGGTCAACAAAATACAGACGGCCGTTCTGATCGACACGCTGCTCCCAACTGCACACACACACACACACACACACACACACACACACTACAGTTAGTGGTCGAATGATATGGAAAAACACTGCAAATCTATTTTCTTCCGTAGTATTTTTGTATTGTTTTCCAGTACAAATATCTAAATACTCTTAAATTACGATCCTTGAACTGCAAATTGACTTTGTTTCCTGAAGTATTGATCAAAATTAAGTGACTTTATGCTTAGAACAAGAAAAAATATTTGACAGTGGGGTCAGAAAAACTTAATATAAAGGGAACACAAGTAATGTGGGAAGTGACATAAGAAGGAACCAGCACTTCTGTTTATCAAGCAAGCGTGCAGACACTGCAGATGTTCATATATTGATATGAATGTCTTACCCGGGCGGCAGAGGTCCGGTGTTGACCATGCTGGGAATCCGGCTGGGGGCGGGGACTACGCTGAGAGCCGTCCTACCAGGCTGCTCCACTGTGGGGGCGGGGCAAGAATCTGAGGCTCCTCCCCCAGAGGGATTACGAACCGGAGTGTCTGAGCGAGACGAATCGCTGCCGTCAGGAATTGAACTAGTAGAGGAAGCTGCAAAGAGGAGGGGAGGGTCACCATCATTTTCACAATGCAATCTTTCAAAAATAATGACGCAATAAAAATACAAACAATTTACAATAGTAGTCAGCTGAGATTTCTTTTTTACTAACACACACAAATATGAATCATTAAAATATTCATTATTAGTTAATAATGGCCGAAAAACAACAACTAAGTCCGGGTGTTATTTTGGACTTTTCAGACTTTTTTGATATTTGAAGCACTGGTGCCACTCAGTTCTACAGATGGAGGAACCAGCACCTGATTTGGTGGCGCTGGGGGGATTTTTAAGATTATTTAATCATAAAACTACTATTGCTCTGCGTTATTAAGTGCAGTTACTAATAAAATCCTATGTTTGTTTATTAGAAATCTGACAGTAAAGCACTGAGCTTGAACTAAGATGCAGATAAAATCAACTTTTAACAACAGTAATGTGGAAAAACTAACGTAATGTAACATTTTTTATATTATACTCTTATTAAATGTACCGTTTTTCTATCACATGAATGACAACTTCAGTGATTATAAAGGAGCACTCTTTGCTTGTTTTCTGTGTAATTCAGTCACAATAGGAATTTTTCATGAGACTTTCATGACTTCTTCAATCGCACATACAACCAAATCGGCCTCCATTTCGCCTCACAGACTAGCTGTCAAAAAAAGGCACTTTTTTTGTGTTGTGTTGCGGTCCAAGCGGCAAGTAATGTGATTGGCTGTTGTCACTATGACAATCGCGTCAGCACCAAGCTTCAGGCGTGGCGCGGGCCCTCCGTCAAGCGTTAACGCCTACGCCCCGTGTGAACACACCGTAAGAGGCAGCTCTTATCAGTTGGGACCTCTAACAAAATGTAGTCACACCGACAGGAAAAAGGGTCACAAAATGCAACCATTTCCTCACAGTCTGGAGCCCTGATTTCAATATATTTTATCAGAATGTGTGTGTGTGCAGATGGTCTCACCTGGGGAAGACGTGGGTCTGCGTGGGGTTGGCGGAGGAGGTCGTGAGGGTCGTGGGGGTCTCAGTGCTCGTGACCCTCTCGCTGACCCTGAGGGAGAGTCCAGTCCATTCACACGGCCATTAGGAGCAGAAGGCCGATCCTGATTGTCTGAGACCGTCGGGGACGGATCTCTGCTACTGCACAGAGAAACAGACAGGTGTTTGAGAAACCAAAAACATGTGACTACAGACATGTGACATTCCTCAACCAATCACACGGTCCTTTGATCATTCTTGGTACAATCTAGGGATGTCATAAGTACCGGTACTTCAGTATTGAAATTTTACAAATGTGACGATACCAGCATTTCTGTAGTACCGACTCCCGAGTATATCCGGTACCCGCAGCTGCGTTCAGTCACTTCCGTGTTAATCTAAAAGCGGGACTCCAGACTTTAGACAAATATATACTAGTGTCTGTGAATATTAAACTACAAAATACTATTTAAATATTACTCCTGCATGTTCAGCGTGAATGTAAAGTAACTAATTACATTTGAAAAGAAGTAATCAGTAATCAGTAACTAATTACTATTTCCAAGTAACTTGACCAACACTGATGAGGACACGAAGGCATGAACCCTTACTGTGAATTGTGAACATGAGAATTTACCGTTTCATTTGAGAAAATGGTCATATGAACACACACACACACACACTCAAAGGTCTTCACGGCAACCCGTCAAAATCAAAGTTTGTTGTAACATCAAGAAATTGACAGAAAATATAAGGCTACTGTTGCACAGTCGATTTAGTGTCGCTATGTAATAATAATATTCCTCTACTAATAATAAAACAAATATGCCTAGATGGTTGCTCATTTGTTACTTGATCTTTTTTATAAACAATGATTCATTTTAAACAGCATACAGCCTATAAATGTTTATGTATTATTTACTTATAATGATTACCATCATAAGTAATAAACTCATTGATTTTGATAACAAATTTGAAAAATAGTAAAATAAAATAAAAATTACTTTTTTTGCTGTGGTACTGAAATTGGTACAGAGTACCGTTAAATTTGTATGGTATTAGTACCGACTACTGTAACTTTGGTACCGTTGACATCACTAGCACAATCAAACTGCCATCAGCACAAAAACAGTTTGTGGATTTACTCTTGTACTTCTACAGTTATTGTATGATATGATGATACCTTCTGCTTGAGTCTTCGTTAAGCTCCAGCTCGCCATTTAAAGCACCTGGGGGGGAAAATGACATTAGCCATGTGCGGTCTTTTCAGTGTAAATGTTAAGATAGCATTGATATTGAGAGGAAGAGAGTGACTGACTCTGGTTGTTGGCCTCGGCCGACTGGAACATTTCGGGATCCACCTGCAGACCGTCCAAACACACGGACAGATCGCCGATGTTATCCGTCGGATCTCTGTCTGCGCACAGCTGCAGCGTCTGCACAACCTCGCAGACTGAACGACACAACAAAACCAATTAAACATCCCTTACATAAAAAAAAGAAAAAGACCTTAACGAATGCAATTCATTTTTTCAGTCATTTTTACCATCATCCTTTGGCTAGCGTTACATTATGATCACACACAGGTATAATTATAATAATTAATGGCCAAAATTGAGGGGAAAATCTATTTCATAGAGACATCAGTATCAGTGACACTGGCCTTCTTTCATAAAAACATGCCATTACAACAAATATTAAAAATATAACCCACTGTCTTTATGTTGTCTAATATTAATTTGGAGAGGAACTGTGAAATGGTTACAATATACAAATATTAGAGTGATTAAGTGATTATATTATATTGTTTAATTTATATATTTTATATGTATTACTTGCTTTAAAAAAATATTTACAATTAAAATAAATTATTGAACAACTTTAAAATAATACAAATATAATTTTTAATTGAACTATACATGTATTATATTAATGTTAAAATAATATATAACAATTTATGCAATTTTAGACATTTGTATACAATTAATTAAATCTATATTATATAATATTGATATTGTATTATAATATAATTTATATCTTATAATTTTTATTTAAATTATCATGTTTTAAACATTAGCAGACCACACATTTATTTAATTTATATTTTCTGTATTTATATTTCAAACAAATATATTTAATAATTTATAAATATATTTTAAAATATTATATTAATTCATAATCTATATAAATGTACACAAACTTTTCTGTTATGTGATTATCATGAACATAACACGTTGACACACACACACTAATCTTGTCTGTCCAATATTATACTTCTTGTCTGAGCTGGCAAACACGAATACATGAAAACAATATTCTGACAACAAAACATTATGACTCAAATTAAACATGGAGGAAGAATTCACGTATGTGCAGTGATTTCCTTTTGAAATAAGTCATCTGACCCTCTTTAATGTGGTTAATGTGGCTCTGGGGGCGGAGCACACACTCACTCTTCATGTCATGTGACTTGAGCGTCTCGCTGAGGTCGAGCGTGGCCACGCCCAGCAGGACGTCTGACTTCAGAGTCTGGTGACTCCACACACGGAAGATCAGTTTGCTGAACGGAGTGACGATCCTGAAGGACAAACACAACACAGAAATCAGAGAGCTGGATAGGCACTGATCTACAGAGACACACGTGAGGAAGAAAACACACTCCGTGCTGGAGTTCAGCCCACAGCAGCCTGACCTGACAAACCCTAATGATGCAGTCAGTGTGTCGTCAATCTGAACAATCACTTCACCTCAGGAGGATGAAAGAGAATCGAGGCACGCGAGACAATGCACACACACACTCTCACACTCTCACACACTCACTCACTCACTCACTCACTCACTCAC